>NC_135819.1:31032625-31235125 GCF_964213995.1 Mustelus asterias
GATGCCCCTTAAAACTCACTATTGTATCTGCTTCCACTGCCTCCCCCGGCAGCGAGTTCCAGGCACCCACCACCTTCTGTGTAAAAAACTTGCCTCATACATCTCTTTTAAACCTTGCCCCTCGCACCTTAAACCTATGCCCCCTAGTAATTGACTCTTCCATCCCGGGAAAAAGCTTCTGACTATCCACTCTGTCCATGCCCCTCATAATCTTGTAGACTTCTATCAGGTCGTCCCTCAATCTCTGTCGTTCCAGTGAGAACAAACCAAGTTTCTCCAACCTTTCCTCATAGCTAGTGCCCTCCATGCCAGGCAACATCCTGGTAAATCTTTTCTGTGCCCTCTCCGAAGCCTCCACATCCTTCTGGTAGTGTGGTGACCAGAATTGAACACTATATTCCAAGTGCGGCCCAACTAAGGTTCTATAAAGTTGTAACATGACTTGCCAATTTTTAAATTCTGTGCCCTGGCCAATGAAGGCAAGCATGCCGTATGCCTTCTTGACTACCTTCTCCAGCTGCGTTGCCACTTTCAGTGACCTGTGTACCTGTACACACAGATCCCTCTGCCTATCAATATTCTTAAGTGTTCTGCCATTTACTGTATATTTCCTATCTGTATTAGACCTTCCAAAATGCATTGTCTAGATTAAACTCCACCTGCCATCTCTCCGCCCAAGCCTTCAACCTATCTATATCCTGCTGTATCCTCTGATGGTCCTCATCGCTATCCGCAAATCCACCAACCTTTGTGTCATCCGCAAACTTACTAATCAAACCAGTTACATTTTCTTCCAAATCATTTATATATATTACAAACAGCAAAGGTCCCAGCACTGATCCCTGAGGAACGCCACTTGTCACAGCCCTCCATTCAGAAACACACCCTTCCACTGTTACCCTCTGTCTTCTTTGACCGAGCCAGTTTTGTATCCACCTCGCCAGCTCACCTCTGATCCCATGCGACTTCACCTTCTGCACCAGTCTGCCATGAGGGACCTTGTCAAAGGTCTTACTGAAGTTCATGTAGACAACATCCACTGCCCTACCCTCATCAATCATCTTCGTCACTTCCTCAAAAAACCCGATCAAGTTAGTGAGACATGACTTCCCCTTCACAAAACCATGTTGCCTCTCACTAATACGTCCACTTATTTCCAAGTGGGAGTAAATCCTGTCTCGAAGAATTCAGTAAGAAGTCTCACAACACCAGGTTAAAGTCCAACAGGTTTATTTGGTAGCAAAAGCCACTAGCTTTCGGAGTGCTGCCCCTTCCTCAGGTCACCTGAGGAAGGGGCAGCGCTCCGAAAGTTAGTGGCTTTTGCTACCAAATAAACCTGTTGGACTTTAACCTGGTGTTGTGAGACTTCTTACTGTGTTTACCCCAGTCCAACGCCGGCATCTCCACATCGAAGAATTCTCTCCAGTAATTTCCCTACCACTGACACAAGGCTCAACAGCCTGTAATTACCTATTCTTGCGACCCTTTTTAAACAAAGGAACAACATTGGCTATTCGCCAATCCTCTGGGACCTCCCCTGTAGCCAGTGAGGATACAAAGATTTCTCTTAAGGCCCCAGCAATTTCCTCCCTTGCCTCTCTCAGTATTCTGGGGTATATCCCATTGGGCCCTGGGGACTTGTCTACCTTAATGTTTCTCAAGAACCCCAATACCTCCTCCTTTTTGATCTCAACATGACTCAAACTACCTACACATCCTTTCCCAGACTCATCATCCACCAAGTCCTTCTCTTTGGTGAATACTGACGCAAAGTACTCGTTTAATACCTCGCCCATTTCCTCTGGCTCCACACATAGATTCCCTCCCTTGTCCTTGAGTGGGCCAACCCTCTCCCTGGCTACCCTCTTGCTCTTTATATATGTATAAAAAGCCTTGGAATTTTCCTTAATCCTGCTGGCCAATGATTTTTCATGACTTATTTTCGCCCTCCTTACTCCTTGCTTAAGTTTCTTTCTACTTTCCTTGTATTCCACACTTGCTTTGTGTATTCCCAGCCTCCCAGCCTCCCAGCCTTGACAAATGCTTCCTTTCTCTCTTTGACTAGGCTCACAATATCTCTCGTTATCCAAGGTTCCCAAAACTTGCCATACTTATCCTTCACCTTACAGGAATGTGCTGTCTAAGCACATCGACAAAAAAAAACCCACCCAAAGAATATCTGCTGCCTCCACTCACTGTAGCAAAAAGCAGAGAAAAGTGTGCAAATGTATAAGTGTAAATATGATGTGGAGATGCCGGCGTTGGTGTTGGTTTAAGTGTAAATACTCAGCTATCATCGGGGCAAGTGATGGAAGTTAGGGAGATACTGCAGCACTGCACTTCAATACTGAAAGCTTTAATAAACAGAACCAGAAGTTTAGACTTGCCACATATTCAGCGCGCATGTCTGTGCATCAGGACTTTCCATACTGTCCCGATGCGTGTGTGCACTGCACAATCCCTCTCAGTTGGGTTTCAGGATGGAAGTTATGGGCCCAAATGTTCCAAAGCACTCTGCATTCAAAATTACTTTTGTAATGTGACTGTTATCATCGAGAAAATAGAGCAGCCAATTTACACACAGCAAGCTCCCACGAGCTATGACAGATAAGTAACCCATTTGTAATGGTTGAGTGAAGTTTGACAAACTGGAAGGTATGGAGTTTATCGGGTGGGTTTCAGACACTTTCTGGGCACACAGGTCTCACCGGGAACTGCACTGCATTCCTTTCTGGAATTACAATGTCATCCCCAAGACTTTTAAACCCATCTCCCACTCCGAGAATTCATTCATTCTCCAAAGGAGATTGAAGATGAAAAGTTGGGTTATCATCGATTAAAAATGGTTCTTTGGTCCTCTGAATTGGCCTCTAATAAAGATGGCAATAAAAGGCTACCCAAGTTGTCTATTACAGCTGCCCTTCCATTCCATTCACTCGCCAGGATCAATGTGCTTTTGAATTAACTTTATCCCATTTCATGGAGCAATTGTGTGAAATAAAAAGGGGAAATCTTGGTGTAAATTCTGTGTATTTCCAGACTATTTAAGAGCCTCCAAATCAAAGGCCATAGGTTCAAGCCCCAGAGTCTTGAGTGACTGAAGTAAGGCTGCTGCTCCCAGTGTGACACTGAGGGAGAGTTGAGCGTGTTTGCCCTCTCGGGGGCTGTGCAAGATCTCGCGGCACCTTTCGAAGAAGAGCAGAGGGGTTTTTCACCTGTACCCTGGCCAATATTTATCTCTCAGCTGTTCAGGATCAGATCAGAAGCTCCGAGGTATATTATGAAGTTAGACTAGACCCCAGCTATTTTTGATTTTGGCATTAGTGTGAGGATAAGGTGGTTCACTCCAGGTGTGATTCTACTGCCACACTAGGAAGCTCTTATCAAAACAAAAAGTTTATTTAACATTACCGTTTAATTATAACAAATAAATTAGCTTAACTTTTTACCAATTTATGGTTGGCACGGTGGCACAGTGGTTAGCACTGCTGCCTCACAGCGCCAGGGACCCAGGTTCAATTCCCGGTCTGGGTCACTGTCTGTGTGGAGTTTGCATGCTCTCCACATGTCTGCGTGGGTTTCCTCCGGGTGCTCCAAGTTCTTCCCACACTTCAAAGATGTACAGGTTAAGTGCATTGACCTGAACAGGCGCCAGAGCGTGGCAACTAGGGGAATTTTACAGTAACTTCATTGCAATGTTAATGTAAGCCTTACCTGTGACACTAATAAATAAACTTTAACTTGAAATACTTGAACATGACAAGATACAATTCTTAACACCTTCTCTATACCTTCCCTATTGCGAGTGCGCGCACTAACTCCCTACACTCAAAGTACTGCCCTCTATCCAGAGGAACCCATAAAGGGTGCCCTTTGTCTGCACTTCTCTTTGCTCTGGTGATAAAACCCCTGTGCATAGCCTTAAAGGCATCAGCACTGCTAAAGGACACCCACTGAGCTGGTGTAGATCACTGTGTGTCCTTACATGCTGATGAACTCCTACTATATATTATTAATTCATGGGACATGGGTGTCACTGGCTGGCCAGCATTTATTGCCCATCCCTCATTGCCTTTGAGAAGGTGGTGGTGGTGAGCTGCCTTCTTGAATCGCTGCAGTCCATGTTCTGTGAGTTGACCCTGGAATTCCAGGATTTATCCCAGTGACTGTGAAGGAAAGGCGTTATATTTCCAAGTCAGGATGGTGAGTGGCTTGGAGGGGAACTTGCAGGTGATGGTGTTCCCATGTATCTGCTGCCCTTGTCCTTCTAGATGGAAGTGGTTCTGGGTTTGGAAGGTGCTGTCTAAGGATCTTTGGTGAATTGCTGCAGTGCATCTTGTAGATAGTACATTCTGCTGCTACTGAGCGTCGGTGGTGGAGGGAGTGGATGTTTGTGGATGTGGTGCCAATCAAGCGGGGCTGCTTTGTCCTGGATGGTGTCAAGCCTCTTGAATGTTGTTGGAGCTGCACCCATCCAAGCAAGTGGGGAGTGTTCCATCATATTCCTGACTTATGCCTTGTAGATGCTGGATAGGCTTTGGGGAGTCAGGGGGTGAGTTACTCGTTGCAGTATTCCTAGCCTCTGACCTGCTTTTGTAGCCACTGTGTTTATGTGGGGAGTCCAATTGAGTTCCTGGTCAATGGTAACCCCAAGATGTTGACAGTGGGGGATTCAGTGACGGTAACAAACACCATTGAATGTCAAAGAGCGGTGGTTAGAAAATCTCTTATTGGTGATGGTCATTGCCTGGCATTTGTGTGGCACGAATGTTACTTGCCACTTGTCAGCCCAAGCCTGGATATTGTCCAGATCTTGTTGCATTTGAACATGGACTGCTTCAGTATCTGAGGAATTGTGAATGGTGATGAACATTGTGCAATCATCGGCAAACATCCCCACTTCTGACCTTATGACGGAGGGAAGGTCATTGATGAAGCAGCTGAAGATTGTTGGGCCTCGGACACTGAAGGACTCCTGCAGAGATGGAATCACAACCATCTTCCTATGTACCAGGTATGACTCCAAGCAGCGGAGAGTTTGCCCCCGATATCCATTGATTCCAGTTTTGCTAGGGCTCCTTGATGCCACATTCGGATGAATGCAGCCTTGATGTCAAGGGCTGTCACTCTCATCCCACCGCTGGAATTCAGCTCTTTTGTCCATGTTTGAACCAAGGCTGTAATGAGGTCAGGAGTGAGTGACCCTGACGAAGCCCAGACTGGGCGTCACTGAGCAGGTGTTGCTTGATAGCACCGTCATTGGCCCCCTTCATCACTTTACTGATGATCGAGAGTAGGCTGATTGGGCGGTAATCGGCTGGGTTGGATTTGTCCTGCTTTTTGTGTATAGGACATACCTGGGCAATTGTTCACATTGTTGGGTAGATGCCAGTGCTGTAACTGTACTAGAAGAGCTTGGCTAGGGGAGCGGCAAGTTCTGGAGCACAAGCCTTCAGTACTATTGCCGGAATGTTATCAGAGCCCACTGCCTTTGCAGCATCCAGTGCCCCCAACTGTTTCTTGATATCAGGCGGAGTGAATTGAATTGGCTGGAGACTGGCATCTGAGATGCTGGAGCCACTGGAGGAGGCCGAGATGGATCATCTACTCGGCACTTCTGGCTGAAGATTGCAGCAAATGCTTCAGCCTTATCTTTTGCACTGATGTGCTGGGCTCCTCCATCATTGAGGATGGGGATATTTGTGGAGCCTCCTCCTCCAGTGAGTTGTTTAATTATCCACCACCATTCATGACTGGATGTGGAAGGACTGCAGAGCTTAGATCTGATCCGTTGGTTGTAGGATCACTTAACTCTGTCTATCACTTGCTGTTTTTGCCGTTTGGCATGCAAGCAGCCCTGTGTTGTAGCTTCACCAGGTTGATACCTCATTCTTAGGTCTGCCTGCTGCTGCTCCTGGCATGCCCTCCTGCACTCTCCATTGAACCAGGGTTGATCTCCTGGCTTGGTGGTAATGGTTCAGTGGGGGATATGCCGGGCCATGAGGTTGCAGATTGTGCTGGAGTTCTGCTGCTGTTGAAGGCCCTCAGCACCTCATAGATGCCCGGTCTTGAGTTGCCAGATTGGTTCGAAGTCTGTCCCATTCAGCACGGTGATAGTGCCACACAACACGATAGAGGTTATTCTCAATGTGAAGACAGGAATTCATCTCCACAAGGACTGTGCGGTCCTTACCGATCCTGTCATGGGGACAGATGGATCTGCAGCCGGCAGATTGGTAAGGATAAGGTCAAGTACGTTATTTCCCCTTGTTGGTTCCTTCACCACCTGCTGCAGACCCAGTCTAATATATTACTGACCCCTATCGCCTGTATTGACAACCTAATGAATATTCTCAGTGCCTTTGGCTCAATCTCTGACTAGGAACTGAATATCATCTGAAGTGAATGTTCTCCAAGCAGCCATATTGCAACTGGATTCCCCCAGAAGCTTTCCCGTTTCGTATATCTATCGCTGGATTTCACAATCGCTCCTGCGGCTCTTCACAAAACAAACCTTACAAACCTGGTCACCAAAATGAAGGTGGATTTACCATGCTGGGATACATTAGCTGGCAGAATTCAATCTAGAAAAATGAACATTCTGCCCAGGTTCTCGTTCCTTTTTCAATGCCTCCCTATCTTTTTACCAAAATCATTTTTTGTCACAGTGAACGAGTTGATATTAACAATTGTCCAGCCAGGCAGGATTCTGAGAGCGATACATGAGATGTAGACTAGCACTACCTATTATTGGACAACCAATATTCAGAAGGTTTGAATATGGTGTCACGATTCCAGTATAAACTGATGTCTTATGGAAGCACATTCCTGCCACTCATTCTCTCTTCCTGCCTTATGGGGAGGCACAGTAGCACAGTGGTTAGCACTGCTGCCTCTCAGCGCCAAGGACCTGGGTTCGATTCCCAGCTTGGGTCACTGTCTGTGCGGAGTTTGAACGTTCTCCCCGTGTCTGCGTGGGTTTCCTCCGGGTGCTCCAGTTTCCTCCCACAGTCCAAAGATGTACAGGTTACGTTGATTGGCCATGCTAAACTGTCCCTTAGTGTCAGGGGGACTAGCAGGGTAAACTTGTGGGGTTACGGGGATAGGGCCTGGGTGGGATTGTGGTCAGTGCAGACTCGATGGGCCGAAGGCCTCCTTCTGCCCTGTAGTGATCCTATGAATTTGTGCCTCACTATCCTTACCTCCTTCTGAATACACATCAAACCCTCTTGTGATTTGACTTTAAAAATTATGGAAGCAATTTTGTCAACATTTCAAACTGACCTTTGCTTCGCATTTAGGCTGTATTTGTAACAACCTCTGATTCTTGCCTTCCCAGCTTGACTCAGCATTTGCTTTCTGTTTGTAGTTGGGACCTGGGTCAGTTTCAGCGAACTTGCAACCAAATTTAACCTGCCTCAATCTAGTCTTTACCGCTGTTTACAAGCCCAGAGTTCTTTCACTTTCATTCTTCATCCTTCCCACAACTACCTCCAAACACATTATTGGAAGGAACTTTGTCACTGCCTCCAACTCGCGGAAGTTTTATTTCAAGATTGTGCCATCTCACGCTACCCTCTGTGTCCTCTCCTCTCCACGAGATAAGAAGCGACTGGGAGGCCCAACCTTGGGTGACGGGTGGGAGGAGGCCTCCTTACGGTCAACTCCACATCCTGCTGCACTTGGTGAAGCTTCATTCCATTCAAAATTCTGCACAGAATTCACTTCACCAAGACCAGAATTAGCCAGCTTTTCTCCAACGCAAGCAGCAAAGGTGCCAGCTGTTTTCTGGCCCCTGAAGGCCATACCAACATGTTCTGATCATTCTCGAAACTGGCTGGTTTTTGGTCATCCTCCTCTGGCAGGGAAACAAGAGTTCAAATCCCGCCAGGGCAGCTGGTGGAATATTAATTCAATTGACGAAAATCAGTCTCAGAAATGGCGGCCGTGCATTTATCCTCATTTGTCACTGAAAACCCATCTAATGTCCAATCACTACTGTCCCTTTAGGGGAGGAAATGTGCCCTCCTGATCTGGCCTACACGTGACTCCAGGCCCACTGAACGATGAGAGACTCTGCAATGGCCGAGCAAGCCACTCAGTTGAGGGGAAATTGGGAATGGGCAACAAATGCTGGTCTTGCCAGTGATGCGCACATCGCGAAAGAAGTTTAAAAAAACGATGAGGTGATCTCATCACATTTCCGGTTGACTTCAGTTCATAAGCCACTAACATTGCCAGCACAGACGTGATGGGCCGAACGGCCTCTTTCTCTAAGCCCTATGAACAATGCTCGCAATGGTACAGGGACCAGGTGAAGCGACTCTTTTAATTTGTACCTGTAGTCCTTGGAGATTAGCTCAGTTTTTGGGATGTCCAATGTTTTTCTGATTGTTTGCAATGGGAGTTTGCTCATTTGCCTCTCATCCCTTTCCTGCTATTCTCCTTCTTTTTGCAATGGTTCAGTTTAGCCTGCAGTAAAAAGGGATGACCGTCACATTTCTCCTCTGGATTATTTACAAGTTACTTTGAAGTCATGAGACAGACTCGGGGTTGAGTCAGTCTCAGCAGCTGAGGAAATGTAACCCTTTGCTTACAGGGCTGATCTGAAACAAAGCAGACATGTGTTTCATTTTATTCATTTATGGGATGTGGGCATCATTGGCTGGGCCAGCATTTATTACCCATCCTTAGTTTACTTCAGGTGGTGAGCTGCTTCTTGAACCGTTGTCAATCCAGCTGGTACCTACAGCGGGTACAACCAAATAGAGTGGCTTGCAGAGGGCACTTAAAGTTTATTTATTAGTGTCACAAGTAGGCTTACATTAACACTGCAATGAAGTTACTGTGAAAATCCCCTAGTCACCACACTCCGGCGCCTGTTCGGGTACACTGAGGGAGAATTTAGCATGGCCAATGCACCCTAACCAGCACGTCTTTCGGACTGTGGAGAAACTGGAGCACCCGGAAGAAACCCACGGGGAGAACGTGCAGACTCCACACAGACAGTGACCCAAGACGGGAATCGAACCCAGATCCCTGGTGCTGTGAGGCAGCAGTGCTAACCACTGTGCAGCTGTGTCCATAGAGTCAGCCATTTTGCTGCAAATCTGTTGTCACATGTAGGCCAGACTGGATAAGGACAGCAGATTTCCTTTCCTCAAGGTCATTAGTGTTCCAGATGGGTTTATTTTTACAACAATCCATGATTATTTCCATGGCCACCATTATTGAGATTTGTATTAATTAATTGAACTGTAGCTCCACCAGTTGCAATGGTGGGATTTGAACTCTTGTCCCCCAGAGGATTAGTCTAGCGATTCTACCAGCATAACCACCATCTCCGCCATGAAGCTTCTTAACTAGTTTAAAGTTTAATTATTAGTGTCACAAGTAGGCTTACATTAACACTGCAATGAAGTTACTGTGAAAATCCCCTAGCCGCCACACTCCGGCGCCTGTTCGGGTACACTGAAGGAGAATTTAGCATGGTCAATGCACCTAACCCGCACATCTTCCGGACTGTGGGAGGAAACCGGAGCACCCGGAGGAAACTCATGCAGACACGGGGAGAATGTGCAAACTTCACACAGACAGTGACCCGAGGCCGGAATTGAACCCGGGTCCCTGGCGCTGTGAGGCAGCAGTGCTAACCACTGTGCCACTGTGCCGCCCCATTAGATTTCTAGATTTCCGTTGCTGGATTGTTTTGCATTCTGTCTCAATCTGCAGCAGAAAGCTGTTATTATTTCTATAATAACGTCAAACTAATTTAATATAGTCAGGATAATGAATAACATTCTGAGACCTGCCCTGAGAACAATGGAAGCAGAATCTAACAGAAAGTATTCACTTGCCTCTTGCAGAATTCGCATTGCAATCCATCCAGGGGTTTGACCGCACAGCGTGAACTCTTGCCCAGTAAGTATATAGAAATATCAATTCTTCTCAGAGACCTGCCTCCTCCGCATTGCAGCTTCTTTGTTCCTCTATCGCTTGCAGCAGTGAACTCCAGCTCACTCTTTCTGAGGAGTGTGCCCTCAGTTTTGTGTGAATTTTTCACCTTGATCGATGTCAATGGTGAGGAGTAGACGGGGCTGTTAGAATGCCCTGGAATAAAGCTCCTTATTATCCAACCATGTGCCATTACTCTCCACTCCAGAAGATCATTCCTATTACACCCGAGTTCCTTATTATTTCCATCGTGGATAAAGGCATCCCAGGCTCGAATAGCCTCTTTCTATCTTTATGGATAAGCAGTGTAGTGAATGAGCTAGAATTGAAATGAAGAACAGACTGACATTTAAAAAAATGATTTATTCTTTCAGGTGTAAATATGTGGGGTTACAGGGATAGGACCTGGGTGGGATTGTAGTTGGTGCAGACTCGATGGGCCGAAGGGCCTCTTTCTGCACTGTAGGGATCCTATGATTCTTTCATTGATGTGGGCGTTGCTGGCTGGGCCAACATTCGTTTCCCATCCCTGCAGGGTGGCACAATGGTTAGCACTGCTGCCTCACAGCTCCGGGGACCCGGGTTCAATTCCCGGCTTGGGTCACTGTCTGTGTGGAGTTTGCACATTCTCCCCGTGTCTGCGTGGGTTTCCTCCGGGTGCTCCTGTTTCCTCCCACAGCCCAAAAGACGTGCTGGTTAGGGTGCATTGGCCATGCTAAATTCTCCCTCAGTGTACCCGAACAGGCACCGGTGTGTGGCGACTAGAGGATTTTCACAGTAACTTCATTGCAGTGTTAATGTAAGCCGACTTGTGACACTAATAAATAAATTTTAAACACTTAAAACTTTAAAAACCACAACACAAAATTGTTGCACAGTTATGAACATGCGGATTAGGAGTAGGCCATTCGGCCCCTCGAACCTGCTCCGCTATTTGGTAAGATGATGGCTGATCTGACTGTGGCCTCAACTCCAACCCCAACAAGGCTGTCCAACTCAGCCTTGAATATATTCAATGAAGCAACCTCAACCACTGTCTGAGGATGCCAATTCCACAGACAAAGTGACCCTGAGAGAAAAAAAATTCTCTTCAGCTCCATCCTAAATGGGAGACTATTTATCCTTAAACCATATACCTTAGTTTAAGTCCAGCGCGTAAATAGAAAAATCCTCTCATGATCTATCCACCTTGTAACATCCCCTCAGGATCTTAGATTTTTGGATAAAAGCAAGTTTCATTTTCATAGAATGCCTACTGTGTAGAAAGAGGCCATTCGGCCCATCGAGTCTGCACCGACAACAATCCCACCCAGGCCCCATCCCCATAACCCCACGCTTTTACCCTGCTAATCCCCCTGTCAATTTTCCATGGCCAATCAACCTAACCAGCACCTCTTTGGACTGTGGGAGAAAACCAGAGCACCCGGAGGAAACCCTGCAGACACAGGGAGAATGTGTAGACTCCACACAGACTGCCACCCAAGGCCGGAATCGAACCTGGTCCCTCGCGCTGTGAGGCAGCAGTGCTAACCACTGTGCAACCGTGCCGCCCTAAACTCCAATGAACATACGCCCAACCTGTTATTATTTATTTACCATGAATCTACACCTGGGTTTTTTTTCTAGAATAAATGTCCCACAGCTGGTCATTCCAGTGATTTTGTTTGTACAGTGAAATTTATTAGACCCAAGCCTCTATTTTCTCAGGAGACTAAGGAAATTTGGCATGTCGGCTACAACTCTCACCAACTTTTACAGATGCACCATAGAAAGCATTCTTTCTGGTTGTATCACAGCTTGGTATGGCTCCTGCTCTGCCCAAGACCACAAGAAACGACAAAATGTTGTGGATGTAGCCCAATCCATCACTCAAACCAGCCTCCCATCCATTGACTCCGTCTACACTTTCCGCTGCCTCGGCAAAGCAGCAGCATAATTAAGGACTCCACGCGCCCCGGACATTCTCTCTTCCACCTTCTTCCGTCGGGAAAAAAATACAAAAGTCTGAGGTCACATACCGACTGACTCAAGAACAGCTTCTTCCCTGCTGCTGTTAGATTTTTGAATGGACCTACCTCGCATTAAGTTGATCTTTCTCTACACCCTAGCTATGACTGTAACACTACGTTCTGCACTCTCTCGTTTCCTTCTCTATGAACGGTATGTTTATCTGTATAGCGCGCAAGAAACAATACTTTTCACTGTATGCTAATACGTGTGACAATAATAAATCAAATCAAATCAAATAATGTACATTTTTTCAAAATAAGTGGGTCCAAATTACCACCAATAATGTACCATTGTTCTGTGAAATATTCTCACAGGATTTGGCATTAGAGTTGAGAAATCCTTGCACAAATACTTGTTAGTTTAAGAGTGTTCCTTCTTTTACCTGTTGGCTTTCAGTGGTTCCATTGTTTCTAGCTCATGTGCTGAGTGTGTGATTTTTTAATAAGAAGCTGAATAACCGAACAGACACGTTGATGTACGTCAGGAGCAATGGATAATTGGGCAGCGTAAATGAGGCTGGAAATGCAATAAAGAGAAAAGGATTTGGTATTGAAATTGTCTCTATGAGCAAGACAACATAAGGTCAGGTAGAAGCAAAACACTGCAGAGATCAGAACTAGTAATAGAAAAAGTTGGAAAGACTCAGCAGGTCTGGCAGCATCTGGAGAGAGAGAAACAAGTTAACATTTTGTGTCTGATATTCTTCTTCAGGTCTGAAGAATTAATCGTATTGGACTCGAAACATTGTTACTGGGTGTTGGGCGGACTTGAATCTGGGAATGTTTCAGATCCGACTTTTAGACCCGTTCTCAGGCGCCCCCAAACACACTCTGCCTGAAAATATATCAGCGATTCCGAATCGTGCTGCACAAGTCTGTGGGCGGGGCTTAACGCACCCGAAATCCCTGCAGCTCCAATCGGAGCCTCCAACTGCGCACACGCTGAGAAAGAAATGATAGAATGCGGCTCCCCTGCCACATTCTGGAGAAGGTGGTGAAGAAGGCATATGGCATGCTTGCCTTTATAGGACGGGGCATAGAGTATAAAAGTTGGGGTCTGATGTTGCAGATGTATAGAACGTTGGTTCGGCCGCATTTGGAATACTGCGTCCAGTTCTGGTCGCCACACTACCAGAAGGACGTGGAGGCTTTGGAGAGAGTACAGAGGAGGTTTACCAGGATGTTGCCTGGTATGGAGGGGCTTGGTTATGAGGAGAGATTGGGGAAACTGGGGTTGTTCTCCTTGGAAAGACGGAGGATGAGGGGAGACTTAATAGAGGTGTATAAAATTATGAAAGGCATAGATAGGGTGAACGGTGGGAAGCTTTTCCCCGGGTCGGTGGTGACGTTCACGAGGGGTCATAGGTTCAAGGTGAAGGGGGGGAGGTTTAACACAGATATCAGAAGGACATATTTCACACAGAGGGTCGTGGGGGCCTGGAATGTGTTGCCGGGCAAGGTGGTGGAGGCGGACACACTGGGAACGTTTAAGATTTATCTAGACAGCTATATGAACGGAGTGGGAATGGAGGGATACAAAAGAGTGGTCTAGTTTGGACCAGGGAGCGGCGCGGGCTAATTGTTCCTTGTTTCTCGTTTCATGGCTTCATTCTATGATCATCTTGCTGGTGCCAGTACAGAGCGAGACTGCGGATAGTTGGGAACCTGTCTCGGGGGCAGGGAATTCATATGGTGTTCGTGGAAGTGGAAATGACTAGGGTTGGGAAGTATTTTCCGATCAGGGCCATTGTGATCTCCTGGACTCGTTTCGATCGCCTCAGGGGGTCGGAGAGGAATTTCCCAGATTTTGTTTTCCCCATATTGGCCCTGGGGTTTTTCACTCTGGGTTTTCGCCTCTCCCTGGAGATCCCATGGTCTGGAATGGGGGGGTGGGGGTGAGTTAATAGGTTGTAATGAACAAAGCATCGTAGCTGTGAGGGACAGCTCGGTGGATAGGATATTGGTATGTAGATAGGCTGGAAAATTGGGCGGGGATCCTGGATTCAGGATTCAATCCTGGACCGGGGAGCGGCGCGGGCTTGGAGGGCCGAAGGGCCTGTTCCTGTGCTGTATTGTTCTTTGTTCTTTGTTCTATCCCTCCCGGGCCTGATAACGCCTCCCCCTGGCTCCCACAGACATTGCCCAACCCCCACAACATTATTGACCCCCTAATCCTCCCATGCCCTCTGCCACCCACACTGATTGCAGCCCCTCCCCCCCTTCCCCCCCTCCACTGATCTCAGGCAGAGTGGCAGCGGAGCCCCCCCTTCCCCCTCACTCATCTCAGGCAGAGTGGCAGCGGACACCCCTCCCCCCCCCCCCCCCCCTCCCCGGCCCCCCACCGAACTCAAGCAGAGAGCCGTCAGACACTCGGCACTTACCTCCTCATTAGCTGGAGCGCCCGAATCGGGCTTTTGTGGAGCATGTTTGGATGGGCGACGTGGTGGTAAAGGGGGAAGTGCCGGTAAGGTTGGGTGTGCAGCCCATTAATCAATTTAACTGCATGCAAATACATTTAAATAGCTGTCGCGCCCATTTTGGGCACAGTCCCGATCACGGCCATTTTTGGCCCTTGGTAAAGGGGGAACTGGCACGAAACTGGGCATGGATCACGCTACTCGCCTCACGTCCGACTTTACCAAGTTTTCACGCTCAAAAATGGGCGCAATTCGATGGTAAAATCGGGTCCATTAACTCTGTTTCTTTCTCCATTGATGCTGCTCGAGCTGCTGTGTTTTTCCATCATTTTATTTATTAGTGTCACAAGTAGGCTTACATTAACACTGCAATGAAGTTACTGTGAAAATCCCCTCGTCGCCACATTCCGGCCCCTTTTCAGGTACACTGAGGGAGAATTTAGCCTGGCCAATGCACCCTAACCAGAGCATCTTTCAGACTGTGGGAGGAAACTGGAGCACCCGGAGGAAACCCATGCAGACACGGGGAGAACGTGAAGATTCCGCACAGTGACCAAAGCCGGGAATCGAATCTGGGTCCCTCGGATGACTGTCTGCACAGGTGGGTTTCCTCTGGGTGCTCCGGTTTCCTCCCACACTCCAAAGATGCGCACAAAGAACAAAGAACAAAGAACAATACAGCACAGGAACAGGCCCTTCGGCCCTCCAAGCCCGCGCCGCTCCCCGGTCCAGGATTGAATCCTGAATCCAGGATCCCCGCCCAATTTTCCAGCCTATCTACATACCAATATCCTATCCACCGAGCTGTCCCTCACAGCTACGATGCTTTGTTCATTACAACCTATTAACTTACCCCCACCCCCCCATTCCAGACCATGTGATCTCCAGGGAGAGGCGAAAACCCAGAGTGAAAAATCCCAGGGCCAATATGGGGAAAAAAAATCTGGGAAATTCCTCTCCGACCCCCTGAGGCGATCGAAACGAGTCCAGGAGATCACAATGGCCCCGATCGGAAAATGCTTCCCAACCCTAGTCATTTCCACTTCCACGAACACCATATGAATTCCCTGCCCCCGAGACAGGTTCCCAACTATCCGCAGTCTCACTCTGTACTGGCACCAGCAAGATGATCATAGAATGAAGCCTTGAAACGAGAAACCAGGAACAATTAGCCCGCGCCGCTCCCTGGTCCAAACTAGACCACTCTTTTGTATCCCTCCATTCCCACTCCGTTCATATAGCTGTCTAGATAAGTCTTAAACGTTCCCAGTGTGTCCGCCTCCACCACCTTGCCCGGCAACACATTCCAGGCCCCCACGACCCTCTGTGTGAAATATGTCCTTCTGATATCTGTGTTAAACCTCCCCCCCTTCACCTTGAACCTATGACCCCTCGTGAACGTCACCACCGACCCGGGGAAAAGCTTCCCACCGTTCACCCTATCTATGCCTTTCATAATTTTATACACCTCTATTAAGTCTCCCCTCATCCTCCGTCTTTCCAAGGAGAACAACCCCAGTTTCCCCAATCTCTCCTCATAACCAAGCCCCTCCATACCAGGCAACATCCTGGTAAACCTCCTCTGTACTCTCTCCAAAGCCTCCACGTCCTTCTGGTAGTGTGGCGACCAGAACTGGACGCAGTATTCCAAATGCGGCCGAACCAACGTTCTATACATCTGCAACATCAGACCCCAACTTTTATACTCTATGCCCCGTCCTATAAAGGCAAGCATGCCATATGCCTTCTTCACCACCTTCTCCACCTGTGACGTCACCTTCAAAGATCTGTGGACTTGCACACCCAGGTCCCTCTGCGTCTCTACACCCTTTATGGTTCTTCCATTTATCGTGTAGCTCCTCCTTACAATATTCCCACCAAAATGCATCACTTCGCATTTATCAGGATTGAACTCCATCTGCCATTTCCTTGCCCAAATTTCCAGCCTATCTATATCCTTCTGTAGCCTCTGACAATGTTCCTCACTATCTGCAAGTCCTGCCAGTTTTGTGTCGTCCGCAAACTTACTGATCACCCCAGTTACTCCTTCTTCCAGATCATTTATATAAATCACAAACAGCAGAGGTCCCAATACAGAGCCCTGCGGTACACCACTAGTCACAGGCCTCCAGCCGGAAAAAGACCCTTCCACTACCACCCTCTGTCTTCTATGACCAAGCCAGTTCTCCACCCATCTAGCCACCTCCCCCTTTATCCCATGGGATCCAACCTTTTTCACTAGCCTACCATGAGGGACTTTGTCAAACGCTTTACTAAAGTCCATATAGACAACATCCACGGCCCTTCCTTCATCAACCATTTTGGTCACTTCTTCAAAAAACACCACCAGGTTCGTGAGGCATGACCTCCCTCTCACAAAACCATGTTGACTATCGTTAATGAGTTTATTCCTTTCTAAATGCGCATACATCCTATCTTTAAGAATCTTCTCCAACAACTTCCCCACCACGGACGTCAAGCTCACCGGCACGTTAGGTGGATTTGCCAATGCAAATTGCCCGAGTGTCCCAAGATATGTAGGTTAGGGGGATTAGTGGGGTAAGTATGTGAGGTGAGCCTGGGAAAGATGTTCCGTCGGAGAGTTGTTGCAGACTCGATGAGCTGAATGACCTCTTCCGCACTGTAGGGATTCTTGATTCTATGATTCTATGAGATTGCCATTAAATTATTCACTAGTCTTCTCCAGGGAAGGATACCTGCCATCCTTAACTGGTCTGGCCTACATGTAACTCCAGTCCTGCACCAACATGTTTGCCTCTTTACTCCCTGAAGTTGCTGAACGAGCCACTCAGTTTCCATCACCAACGCAGCACAATGAGGAATGGTCAAAAAAGGCCTGGATTCTTGCTGAGAATGAATTGAAACAAACCAAAAGAACAAAAGATCTTGAATATCACTGAAAAAAGACACATGGCGAAGTTTGTGAAGGGAACAACAATTTCTACCTCATGAGAAGACATGTGGGGCAACATGGTGGCTCAGTGGTTAGCACTGCTGCCTCACAGCGCCAGGGACCCAGGTTCGATTCTCGGCTCGGGTCACTGTCTGTGTGGAGTCTGCACATTCTCCCCGTGTTTGCGTGGGTTTCCTCCGGGTGCTCCGGATTCCTCCCACAGTCCGAAAGACGCGCTGGTTAGGTGCACTGGCCATGCTAATTTCTCCCTCAGTGTACCCGAATAGGTGCTGGAGTGTGGCGACTGAGGGATTTTCACAGTAACTTCATTGTGGTGTTAATGTAAGCCTCCTTGTGACACCAATAATAAATAAACTTTCAAAACTTTGACATTGGTTGACGAGTGGAATTTGATTGGTGGAGTTGTTGTCAAGGAGAATGCTGTTCCCTTTACATATGGTATTCTGGCGAAAGGCCTGATGAGTGCCAGACAAAAAACTTTGATGTCTTGTTTTCAGCGATACTCAAGAACAAGGAGTTGGTAAATCAAAGGGAGGCAAGAAAGAGACTTAATAAATAGAGATAAAAAATTCAATACAAACTGTGGCTGTCATTTGCTGAGACACATTCTCTGGGGAAAGCGAGTAACCAAGGCGGCACAGTGGCACAGTGGTTAGCACTGCTGCCTCACAGCGCCAGGGACCCAGGTTCGATTCCCGGCTTGGGTCACTGTCTGTGCGGAGTCTGCACATTCTCCCCGTGTCTGCGTGGGTTTCCTCCGGGTGCTCCGGTTTCCTCCCACACTCCAAAGATGTGCGGGTTAGATGGATTGGCCGTGCTAAATTGCCCCTTAGTGTCAGGGGTACTGTGGTGAACCATAGATGGTTATCACTATGGGTACTTGTACATATGTTACTCTTGTTACTGTTGGGGTTAGGGTTGGGGTGTTCCACCTGTTGGTATTGTTCTGTGGTACACTCCAGTTGGCTCCGCCTACCTATAGGAGTATAAACGTCACTGCACTTTCTAGTGACCCTTTAGTCTGGGATTGTATTGTTAAGCAGTATGCTCCATTCTTGTTACTAATAAAAGCCTTTATTTCCCGGGTACGATCCAGCCTCCCGAGTGAATTAATCGCGCATCAGGTATAAGCTAGGGTAAATGCATGGGGATAGGATCTGGGTGGGATTGTGGCTGGCGCAGACTCAATGGACCGAATGGCCTCCTTCCGCACTGTATGATTCTATAATATCTAACTGCCCACTTGTCCTGTTGGGGTGGGGGGATAGGGTTAAAATCATTCTTCCCAGGGCATCTGGTGACATTAGTATCCAATTGCAGTTTAATTTTATTTTTGTGATGGAATTACTCTCAATGAGAACTGGTTTTGAGATTGCCCCAATTTACTTTGGATCCTGTGGAGTCTTTAACAGGATGGAGTGCCAGACCCTGTTGTGTCTGTGTGGGCTAGATTCGATCCCAGATGGAGAAAGGACTGTGCCGTGATTGACCCCAGCATTCGACACTCCTTGTTCCCTCAGACTGCTCTAACAGCAGGATAGACAAGATTGTTTTATTCTATAACAATGAGCTGTGACGATGGGGGATGTAGTTTCAGATTGAGACACTGCAGCAGTCTAACCGTTCCAAATGTGCTGTCGGATAATTTCGGAGCTGTGAGCAGCACTGTTTAAAATTTATACCACGCAACTGGACTGATCATAACCACGTTTGATTACCTTCAAAATCATGCAAAGGATTAGGGCCGCAATATGAATATTAATCAGGTGCATTGTTCTCTTAGTCACTGCCAATAAATAATCATGTCAGCTGTACTGACAAGCATTACCATAAACACTGGTGTCACTCTGGTAAGCACCACTGATGAAATCTTTGTCCCGAGACTCAGGTGTTTATTTATTTGTGTCACAAGTATCCTTATATTAACACTGCAATGAAGTTACTGTGAAAATCCCCTAGTCGCCACACTCCGGCACCTGTTCGGGTACACTGAGGGAGAATTTAGCATGGCCAACACACCTAACCAGCACTTATTTCGGACTGTGGGAGGAAACCGGAGCACCCGGAGGAAACCCACACAGACACGGGGAGAATGTGCAGGCTCCGCACAGGCAGCGACCCAAGCTAGGAGTCAAACCCGAGTCCCTGGTGCTGTGAGGCAGCAGTGCTGACGACTGTACCACTGTGCTGGTGGCACTCCCATCTCGGATTCTATAAATTGTGGGTTCCAAACCCCCACCACAGGCTTCAGCACATAATCCTGCAGTACTGCGGGAGTGCTGCACTGTCGGAGGTGCTGTCTTTCAGATGAGATTGCAAGTCAGTTTGCCCGCTGACTGATCTCCCAGCACTATTCAGAGGACAGAGAAATTCTCCCGGGCGCCTTAGTCAATGTTTATCCCCAAACCATAATAACTGATCTGCTCATTATCCCACTGCTGTTTATGGGAGCTTGCTGTGTACGAACTGGCTGCCACATTTCCTACACTGCAACAGTAAGTAGATTTCAGAAATTGCTTGCAGTAAAGCAGTCTGGCACGGCGCAGGATTGTGAAAGTGATGCGCGATATAACTCACGAGGCTAGAGATGCTCGAGGAAATAAAGGCTTTTATTGACTATTACAATAGAGCTACCATATATAATACACGATCCCAGACTGAGGGGTCCCAGACAGAGCAGTGACCTTTATACCTCTCCCAGGAGGCGGAGCCCGACTGGGATGCACCATAATAACTATAATACAGGTAGAACAGCCCAACCCTAACCCCAACAGTAACATGTAGAACAGCCCAACCCTAACCCCAACAGTAACATATATACAGACTCATAGTACTGGCCAGACCCTGGCTCAGTACTACCTGGTGGGAACCAACGATGGTTCACCACAGAAAGACAGGGATTCTTTTCTTGTTTCTGGTTCTCTTCGATGTGTCTCACAAACCAGCCCACCTCAACTCCAAAGATGTGCAGGTTAGGTGGATTGGCCATGGTAAAATAGCCCCTCAGTGTCCCAAGATGTGTAGGTCGTGGGGGCTGGGCTGGGCGGGGGGGTTATGGAGGTAAATGTGTGGGGTTACGGGGATCGGGCCTGGGTAAGATGCTCTGTTGGAGAGTCAGTGCAGACTTGATGGGCTGAATGGCCTCCTTCTGCATTATAGGATTCTATGGTTAACTCACCAGTCGCCCCTATCACCCAGCTTAACATATCCACTGTGACAAGATCTACATGGCTTTATAATGTGGAGATTTGATAGACCGGTTTTAAAAAATTATTTTGTAAGATGTGGACCTCACTGGCTGGGCCAGCATTTATTGCCCATCCCTAATTGCCCTTGAGAAGGTTGGGGTGAGCTGTCTTCTGAAACAGCTGCAGTCCATGTGGTGTAAGTACACCCACAGTGCTGTTAGGGAGGGAGTTCCAGGATTTTGACCCAATGACAATGAAGGAACGGTGATATATTTCCAAGACAGGATAGTGAATGGCTTGGAGGGGAACTTGCAGCTGGTGGTGTTATAAGAACACAAGAAATAGGAGCAGGAGTAGGCCATCTAGCCCCTCGAGCCTGCCCCGCCATTCAACAAGATCATGGTTCCCATGTAGAACATAGAACATAGAACATAGAACATTACAGCGCAGAACAGGCCCTTCGGCCCACGATGTTGCACCGACCAGTTAAAAAAAAAAACTGTGACCCTCCAACCTAAACCAATTTCTTTTCGTCCATGAACCTATCTACGGATCTCTTAAACGCCCCCAAACTAGGCGCATTTACTACTGATGCTGGCAGGGCATTCCAATCCCTCACCACCCTCTGGGTAAAGAACCTACCCCTGACATCGGTTCTATAACTACCCCCCCTCAATTTAAAGCCATGCCCCCTCGTGCTGGATTTCTCCATCAGAGGAAAAAGGCTATCACTATCCACCCTATCTAAACCTCTAATCATCTTATATGTTTCAATAAGATCCCCTCTTAGCCGCCGCCTTTCCAGCGAAAACAATCCCAAATCCCTCAGCCTCTCCTCATAGGATCTCCCCTCCATACCAGGCAACATCCTGGTAAACCTCCTCTGCACCCTCTCCAAAGCCTCCACATCCTTCCTGTAATGTGGGGACCAGAACTGCACACAGTACTCCAAGTGCGGCCGCACCAGAGTTGTGTACAGTTGCAACATAACGCTACGACTCCTAAATTCAATCCCCCTACCAATAAACGCCAAGACACCATATGCCTTCTTAACAACCTTATCTACTTGATTCCCAACTTTCAGGGATCTATGCACACATACACCTAGATCCCTCTGCTCCTCCACACTATTCAAAGTCCTCCCGTTAGCCCTATACTCAACACATCTGTTATTCCTACCAAAGTGAATTACCTCACACTTCTCCGCATTAAACTCCATCCGCCACCTCTCGGCCCAACTTTGCAACCTGTCTAAGTCTTCCTGCAAACTACGACACCCTTCCTCACTGTCTACCACACCACCGACTTTGGTGTCATCAGCAAATTTGCTAATCCACCCAACTATACCCTCATCCAGATCATTAATAAATATTACAAACAGCAGTGGCCCCAAAACAGATCCCTGAGGTACACCACTTGTAACCGCACTCCATGATGAATATTTACTATCAACCACCACCCTCTGTTTCCTATCCGCTAGCCAATTCCTGATCCAATTTCCTAGATCACCCCCAATCCCATACATCTGCATTTTCTGCAGAAGCCTACCATGGTGAACCTTATCAAACGCCTTACTAAAATCCATATATACCACGTCCACTGCCTTGCCCCCATCCACCTCCTTGGTCACTTTCTCAAAAAACTCAATAAGGTTAGTAAGGCACGACCTACCTGCCACAAAACCATGCTGACTATCACCTATCAATTCATTACTCTCCAAATAACTATAAATCCTATCCCTTATAATTTTTTCCAACATCTTGCCGACAACAGAAGTGAGACTCACCGGTCTATAATTCCCGGGGAAGTCTCTGTTCCCCTTCTTAAACAATGGGACAACATTCGCTAACCTCCAATCTTCTGGTACTATACCAGAGGCCAACGACGACCTGAAGATCAGAGCCAGAGGCTCTGCAATCACTTCTCTTGCCTCCCAGAGAATCCTTGGATAAATCCCATCCGGACCAGGGGATTTATCTATTTTCAGACCCTCCAGAATATCCTGCACATCCTCCTTATCAACTGTAATACTGTCTATTCTACTCCCTTGCAACCCAGTGTCCTCCTCAGCTATATTCATGTCCCCTTGCGTGAACACCGAAGAGAAATATTGGTTCAATGCTTCACCAATCTCCTCCGGTTCCACACATAACTTCCCTCTGCCATCTATAACTGGCCCTAAACTTGCCCTAACCAACCTTCTGTTCTTGACATACCTATAGAACGCCTTAGGATTCTCTTTAACCCTATCCGCCAAAGTCTTCTCATGTCCCCTTTTAGCCCTTCTAAGCTCGCTCTTCAACTCCCTCTTAGCCAATCTAAAGCTTTCTAGTGCACTACCCGAGTGCTCACGTCTCATCCGAACATAAGCCTCCTTTTTCTTTTTAACCAACAAAGAAACTTTTTTGGTGCACCACGGTTCCCTAGCCCTACCAATTCCTCCTTGCCTGACAGGGACATACCTATCACAGACTCGCAGTAGCTGCTCCTTGAAAAAACTCCACATGTCGGACGTTCCCAGTCCCTGTAATCTCCTAGTCCAACCTATGTTTCCTAATTCTCTCCTAATAGCCTCATAATTACCCTTCCCCCAGCTAAAACCACTGGCCCGAGGTTCATGCCTATCCCTTTCCATCACTAAGGTGAACGTAACCGAATTGTGGTCACTATCACCAAAATGCACACCAACTTCCAAGTCTAGCACCTGGTCTGGCTCATTTCCCAGCACCAGATCCAATATAGCCTCACCTCTAGTTGGCCTGTCTACATACTGAGTCAAAAAACCTTCCTGCACGCTTTGAACAAAAACTGACCCCTCTAACGAGCTAGAGCTATAACAATTCCAGTCAATATTAGTCAAGTTAAAATCCCCCATAACAATTGCCCTATTACTTTCACTCCTAAGCAGGATTGACTCCGCAATCCTTTCCTCAACCTCTCTAGAACTTTTAGGAGGTCTATAAAAGACTCCCAACAGGGTGACCTCTCCTCTCCTATTTCTAATCTCCGCCCATACTACCTCAACAGATAAGTCCTCATCAAACCTCCTCTCTGACACTGTGATACAATCTCTGACCAATAATGCTACCCCTCCCCCTCTTCTACCTCCTTCCCTACTTCGACTAAAACATTTGAACCCCGGGACCTGCAGCATCCATTCCTGCCCCTGCTCTATCCATGTCTCTGAAATAGCCACAACATCGAAGTCCCAGGTACTGATCCACGCTGCAAGTTCACCCACTTTATTGCGAATACTCCTGGCATTGAAGTATACACATTTCAAACCCTGCTCCACCCCACCTCTGCAATGCCGTGCATTGCAGTCCCCATCCATGCATCCCTCACTTTCAGCCTACTGCCCTTGTCCTTCTAGGTGGTAGAGGTGTCGGGTTTGAAAGGTGCAGTCTAAGGAGCCTTGGTGAGTTGCTGCAGTGCATCTTTTAGATAGTACACATGGCTACCACTGCATCATTGATGGAGGGAGTGGATATTGAAGGTGGTGCTGGGGTGCCAATCAAGTGGCCTGCTTTGTCCTGGATGGTGTCAAGCTTCTTGTTGGAGCTGCACCCATCCAGGCAAGTGGGGAGTTTTCCATCACACTCCTGACTTGTGCCCTGTAGATGGTGGACGGACTTTGGGGAGTCAGGAGGTGCCTGGATGAGTGCAGCTCCAACAATACTCAGAAAGCTTGACACCACCCAGAAAAACAGCTCGCTTGATTGATACCTTATCGATAAACATTCACTCCCTCTACCACCAATAACATCAATGTATACCATGTGCAGGAACTCACCAAGGTTCCTTCGACAGCACCTTCCAAACCCATAACCTCCACTAGTAGAAGGACAAAAGCAGCCAATACCTGGGAGCATCACCATGGAGGCTCCTCTCCCAGTCATACAGCATCCTGACTGGGAAATATAACGCCATTCCTTCACTGTCGCTGGGCTAAAATCCTGGAACTCCCTCTCTAACAGCATTGTGGATGTACCTACCCCACATGGACTGGCAGTGGTTCAAGAAGGCAGCTCACCACCACCTTCTCAACGGCAGCTTGAAACATAGGACAGAATTTTCCCAAAATCTGGCAGTGTCGGATTCAGACTGAAAACTGGTGTGGATTGCTCCAGGTGCAGTCTAATTTTCATTCTGGACTTGCTGGTACTCAGTGCACAGAGGATCTTGGCTCGTGGTTTGTGCAGTCACTCTGGCAGGGTGGGGCCTGATAGAGGCAGCAAGGCCGTCTCCACAGAGACTGTGGCACCATCTGTAAATGGCACCCTGTTGTACTCCCACCCCCACCCCCAGCCTCCCCCCACCCCCCTCCCCCACCAATCATGGACACACAGGACCCCCCCCCCCCCCCAACAGGCATCAGGGCGAACACCACCACCACCAAGTGAGCATCGGGACATTCCTTTCACAGGTATCGCCTACCCTGAGCCCCAAGCATTGCACCCCCGCCCTCAATCCCCAACACCCCCAAGCATCACCGCACCCCCAGCACCGTTCACCATACCTGACCCCAGCCTCACCCCCTGGCATCGCGACACCCCAAAACCAGGATCCAGGATCACCTCACCTCCTGCCCCAGCAACCCCCACCCTCCCCCCCTACCACCACCCACAACCCCACCCCCTGGCCCATAAGACCATCAGCTTTAGGAGCAGAATTAGGCCATTCGGCCCATCGAGTCTGCTCCGCCATTCAATCATGGCCGGCCCATCGAGTCTGCTTCGCCATTCAACCATGGCTGATATGATTCTCATCCCCATTCTCCTGCCTTCTCCCCATAACCTGGCCTCCACAGCCTTCTGCGGCAAAGAGTTCCCACAGATTCACCACCCTCTGGCTGAAGAAATTCCTCCTCATCTCTGTTTTAAACGAGCGTCCCTTCGTTCTGAGGTTGTGCCCTCCAGTTCTAGTGGAAACATCCTGTCCACGTCCACTCTATCCAGGCCTCTCAGTATGCTGTAAGTTTCAATTAGAACCCCCTTCATCCTTCTAAAATCCATCGAGTATAAACCCAGAATCCCCAACCACTCCTCATATGCCAAACCCTTCATTCCTGGGATCATTCCTGTGAACCTCCTCTGGACCCTTTCCAAGGCCAGCACATCCTTCCTTAGATATGGGGCCCAAAACTGCTCACAATATTCCAAATGGGGTCTGACCAGAGCCTTATACAGCCTCAGCAGTACATCCCTGCTCTTGTATTCAATACTCCCAGCATTGCTCCCCCTGACCCCAGCAAATGGTCTAAATTGCCTACTCTGTACCCTGAGACTGCAACTCCTCATTCTAGAACCTGCAGCCAGAGGAATCAACATCCCTGCTTCCAGTCTGTCCAACTATGTCAGAATTTTATACTTTTCAATATGATCCCCTCTCATTCTTCTAAACTTCAGTGAATACAGACCCAGTTGATCCAATCACTCCTCATACGACAATCCTGACATTCCAGGAATAGTCTGGTGAACATTCACTGCACTCCCTCTACTCTCCTTTCTTAAGTAGGGAGACCAAAACGGTACACAATAATCCAGGTGTGGTCTCACTAAGATCCTGTACAGCCGCAGTAAGAGATCCTTGCTCCTGTTTTCAAATCCTCTTGCAATAAAGGCCAACATACCATTTCCCTTCCTAACTTTGCTGCACCTTGCGTTTAGTGACTGATGTACGAGGACATCTGGGTCCCTTTGTACATCAACATTTCCCACCAATCATCGTCTAAACAATACTCTGCCATAGAGAGTAGAGGGGACATAGATAAGCTGCAGAGTTGGGCTGAGAGGTAGCAAATGGAGTTTAATGCGGTAAAGTGTGAGGTGATTCACTTTGGAAGGAGTAACAGGAATACAGAGTACTGGGCTAATGGTAAGATACTTGGTAGTGTGGATGAGCAGAAAGACCTCGGTGTTCATGTGCATAGATCCCTGAAAGTTGGCACCCAGGTTGATAGGGTTGTTAAGAAGGCGTACAGTGTGTTAGCTTTTATTGGTAGAGGGATTGAGTTTCGGAGCCATGAGGTCATGTTGTAGCTGTACAAAACTCTGGTGCGGCCGCACTTGGAGTATTGTGTACAGTTCTGGTCGCCGCATTATAGGAAGGATGTGGAAATATTGGAAAGGGTGCAGAGGAGATTTACCAGGATGTTGTCTGATATGGTGGAAAGGTCTTACGAGGAAAGGCTGAGGGATTTGAGGCTGTTTTCGTTAGAGAGAAGGTGGTTAAGAGGTGACTTAATAGAGGCATATAAGGTGATCAGAGGATTAGATAGGGCGGACAGTGAGAGCCTTTTTCCTCGGATGGTGATAGCTAGCATGAGGGGACATAGCTTTAAATTGAGAGGTGATAGATATAGGACAGATGTCAGAGGTAGGTTCTTTACTCAGAGAGTAGTAAGGGCGTGGAATGCCCTGCCTGCAACAGTAGTGGACTCGCCAACATTAAGGGCATTTAAATGGTCATTGGATAAACATATGGATGACATTGGAATAGTGTAGGTTAGATGGGCTTTAGATTGGTTTCACAGGTCGGCGCAACATCGAGGGCCGAAGGGCCTGTACTGCGCTGTAATGTTCTATGTTCTATGTTCTATTCTGTTTTTCCTATCGAAGTGGATAACTTCACATGCATCCACGTTATAATGTAACTGCCATGTATTTGACCATTCACTCAACTTGTCTCAATCACTTAGAAGCCTCCTAATAGCTTCCTCACCACTCACATTCCCACCAAGTTACGTGCCACCAGCAAACTTGGAAATATTACATTTAGTTCCTTCATCCAAATCATTGATGTATATTGTGAAGAGCTGGGGACCAAACATTGGTCCCCATGGGATCCCCCACCGGTCACCACCTGCCACTTTGAAAAAGACCCATTTATTCCCACTCGCGGTTTCCTGTCTGCTAACCAATTCTCAATCCATGCCAATATACCACCCCGAATCTCCTGTACTTTCATTTTGCACACTAACCTTTTGGGTGGGACTTTATCAGAAGCTTTCTGAAAATCCAAATGCACCACATCCACTGGTTCTCCCTTACCTATTCTACTAGTTGCATCCTCAAAAAATCTCCAGTTGGCTTGTCAAACTTGATTTCCCTTTCATAAATCCATGCTGACTTCAATGTGTCCTGCAATCATGTTTTCCCATTACTGATGTTAGGCGAACTGGTCTGTGATTCACTGTTTCCTCCTTCGCTCCTTTTATAAACAGCAAGGTTACACTTGTCACCCTCCAATCTGTTGGGACTGTTCCAGAGTCTACAGAACTAGGGATAGGCAATAAATGCTGGCCTGGCAAGCGAAGGCTTCAACTAGTGAAATATTTCTAAAAATGTGTGTGTGTATGTGCATTGCTGTAAATATGTATATGTTTGTACAAGCATGCTCATGTGTGTGTGTTTGTATATGGGTGTGTATGTGTGTGTGTGAGGGTGTGTATGTGTGTGTGTGAGGGTGTGTGTGGGTGTGTATGTGTGAGGGTGTGTGTTGGTGTGTATGTGTGAGGGTGTGTGTTGGTGTGTGTGTGGAAGTGTGTGTGTGTGGGTGTGTGTGAGGGTGTGTGTGTGTGTGATTGAGAGGGTGTGTGTGGATGTGTGTGTGGAAGTGTGTGTGTGAGGGTGTGTGTGAGGGTGTGTGTGGGTGTGTGTGAGGGTGTGTGTGTGTGTGTGTGCATGACCAGGGGCACCCCATCACGATTGTAGCTGGGGTGTGGGGCAGACAGTCAGGCCCATGATCCACTGCATCTTCATGGGCACTTTGACCCGGCCTTGGAATAGACCCAGCAGCAGGTCGCCTGCTCTGCCTGGGCCCCGTTACACTGGGGGACCAAAGATAAGGAGCTGGGGGGGCGGGGGGGGGGGGGTGGGGGGGGGGGCGCTGCTGAATTAGAGGAGCAGCCCCTATATATAAAAGGACATGTGCGCTTGTGTGTGTTTCTGTGTTTGTGTCCGGCCATGTTTGATTTTCATTAGTGTGAATTCGCTGCTCCATATTCCCTCGTGGTCCCTGCACAATGTAACGTTCACTTTTTACCACAGGTTTGTGCTGAAGATGCAGCTTTGGTATTTCTGATCACGCGCACACAGCGAGCTTCAAGCTCCTCATTGCCCATATCCTGAGCTCACACCTGCTGCTCTGTCCATTCCCACGATCCTTCTGCTGTGCCCAGAATTCAAATTAACTCAGCTGCCAAACATCTGCCACATTCTCACATTGCTTTACCTGCACCATTTTTTTAACCTTTCATTACATTTCTTCTCCTCTGCCTCACCCTCTCCCAGCCGATTCTGAGAGAGCTTCAATTGAAAGGTTGTAGATGAACATTGTTGGAAGGTATTTTGAGAGACAGGTTCTACAGGCATTTAGAGATGCAAAGACTGATTTGGGACAGTCAGCATGGCTTTGTGAGTGGAAAATCATGTCTCACAAATTTGATTGAGTTTTTTGAAGGGGTAACCAAGAAGGTAGATGAGAGCAGTGCAGTTGATGTTGTCTACATGGACTTTAACAAGACCTTTGACAAGGTACCGCATGGTAGGTTGTTGCATAAAGTTAAATCTCACGGAATCCAGGGTGAGGTATCTAAATGGATACAAAATTGGCTTCTTGACAGAATGTGGAGATGCCGGCGTTGGACTGGGGTAAGCACAGTAAGAAGTCTCACAACACCAGGTTAAAGTCCAACAGGTTTATTTGGTAGCAAATACCATAAGCTTTCGGAGCAATGCTCCTTCGTCAGATGGAGTGGTCTCTGTTCTCAAACAGGGCACAGACACAGAAATCAAATTACAGAATACTGATTAGAATGCAAATCTCTACAGCCAGCCAGGTCTTAAATGTACAGACAATGTGGGTGGAGGGAGCATTCAACACAGGTTAAAGAGATGTGTATTGTCTCCAGACAGTACAGCTTGTGAAATTGTGCAAGTCCAGGAGGCAAGCTGTGGGGGTTACTGATAATGTGACATAAATCCAACATCCCGGTTTAGACCATCCTCATGTGTGCGGAACTTGGCTATCAGTTTCTGCTCAGTGACTCTGTCTGGAGACAATACACATCTCTTTAACCTGTGTTGAATGCTCCCTCCACCTACATTGTCTGTACATTTAAGACCTGGCTGGCTGTAGAGATTTGCATTCTAATCAGTATTCTGTAATTTGATTTCTGTGTCTGTGCCCTGTTTGAGAACAGAGACCACTCCATCTGACGAAGGAGCATTGCTCCGAAAGCTTATGGTATTTGCTACCAAATAAACCTTTTGGACTTTAACCTGGTGTTGTGAGACTTCTTACTGTTCTTGACAGAAGCCAGAGGGTGGTTGTAGAGAGTTGTTTTTCAAACTGGAGGCCTGTGACCAGCGGTGTGCCTCAGGGATCAGTGCTGGGCCCACTGTTATTTGTCATTTATATTAATGATTTGGATGAGAATATAGGGGGCATGGTTAGTAAGTTTGCAGATGACACCAAGATTGGTGGTATGGTGGACAGTGAGAAAGGTTATCTCCAATTGCAGCGGGATCTTGATCAATTGGGCCAGTGGGCTGACGAATGGCAGATGGAGTTTAATTTAGACAAATGCGAGGTAATGCATTTTGGTAGATTGAACCAGGGCAGGACTTACTCAGTTAATGGTAGGGCATTGGGGAGAGTTACAGAACAAAAAGATCTAGGGGTACATGTTTATAGCTCCTTGAAAGTGGAGTCACAGGTGGACAGAGTGGTGAAGAAGGCATTCGGCATGCTTGGTTTCATCGGTCAGAACATTGAATACAGGAGTTGGGATGTCTTGTTGAGTTGTACAAGACATTGGTAAGGCCAAACTTGGAATACTGTGTGCAATTCTGGTCACCCTATTATAGAAAGGATATTATTAAACTAGAAAAAGTGCAGAAAAGATATACTAGGATGCTACCGGGACTTGATGGATTGAGTTATAAGGAGAGGCTGAAAAGACTGGGATTTTTTTCTCTGGAGCGTAGGAGGCTGAGGGGTGATCTTATAGAGGTCTATAAAATAATGAGGGGCATAGACAAGGTAGATAGTCAATATCTTTTCCCAAAACTAGAGGGCATAGGTTTAAGGTGAGAGGGGAGAAATACAAAAGGGTCCAGAGGGACAATTTTTTCACACAGAGGGTGGTGAGTGTCTGGAACAAGCTGCCAGAGGTAGTAGTAGAGGCGGGTACAATTTTATTTTTTAAAAAGCATTTAGAAAGTTACATGGGTGCGATGGGTATAGAGGGATATGGGCCAAATGCGGGCAATTGGGATTAGCTTAGGGGTTTTTTAAAAATAAGGGTGGCATGGACAAGTTGGGCCGAAGGGCCTGTTTCCATGCTGTAAACCTCTATGACAATGGGCGGCACAGTAGCACAGTGGTTAGCACTGCTGCTTCACAGCTCCATGGACCTGGGTTCGAATCCCGGCTCAGGTCACTGTCTGTGTGGAGTTTGCACATTCTCCCTGTGTCTGCGTGGGTTTCCTCCGGGTACTCTGGTTTCCTCCCATAGTCTGAAAGACATGCTGGTTAGGTGCATTGGCCATGCTAAATTCTCCCTCCATGTACCCGAACAGGGGCCGGAGTGTGGTGACGAGGGGATTTTCACAGTAACTCATTGCAGTGTTAATGTAAGCCTACTTGTGACACTAATAAATAAATTAAAACTTAATAGCAGAAGCATTGAAATGCTTTAGATTAATAAAGCTCTCAGACCAGTTCCTTATCTCAGTTATTGGCCACGGTATTGGGAATTCACAATCAGATGTCCAGGGGAGCTTCCTAATACATCCCCGTAATGAAGGAACTCAACTAGTTTTTATAAAGCACTTCCCACTTGGAATTCTACTCACTGGTATGGAGTCGATGCCTGAGTTTGATTTGAGATCTGACATTCTTACAACCTTGGTTTTCTGAATAAATAATAAAAAGGAATCCACTTTGGTTTGGGGCATCGGGCTCTGCTTTTGAAACAAGTACAGGTCAGTACATCTCTGTACCTGTACTATAGGGAGTCATCAAGTCATTCGACCCATCAAGCTATGCTAACAGAGGGCGGGATTCTCCAGCCTTGACAGACAGGAATCCCAATATCCCACTGAATGGAGGGATCAGGATCCCCAATGGGCGTCAAGGAAATCAGCATTCACCCTTCCTGCTGGCCCTGACAGTGTCATATAATCAGCGGGTTTGATGGCCCATTCATCACCTTTCACCCCCTCCACCCTCCCCACCCCGCTCCGCCCTCCGCCCCCCGTGCCCAGCAGGGACTGCGCTGGGTGGGCTTTGGTGCTCTTCCTCCTCAGACCCCACCCAGGCTCCCCTCAGGACCCCCTCTCAGGCTCCCCTATCCCCCCCAGACCCTCACTCAGCCCCCTCCCCCCCTTGGGATCCTCTCTCAGGTTCCCCTCTCCACTCAGACCTCCACTCAGCCCCCCCTCCCTCAGACGCCCACTCAGGCCCCCTTGCCCTCAGACCCCCAACTTAGTCTCCTCCCCCCCTCAGGACCCCCAGTCAGGCCCACCTTCAGGCCAGGTGTCTTGGCAGTGCCAATGGTGCGCTGCCCCCTGGCACCCTGCCACTGACACCCTGACCTGGCAATATGGTCCCTGAAAGTGGGGGTGGGGGAGGGGGGGGCGGGGGGGAGCAGGAGGGGGGGGGGGTGTTGACATTTCAGTGAGAGTTTTAACAACACCAGGTTAAAGTCCAACAGGTTTAATTGGTAGCAAATGCCATTAGCTTTCAGAGCGCTGCTCCTTCATCAGATGGAGTGGATTTCTGCTCATAAACAAGGCACACAGAGACACAAACTCAAGTTACAGAATACTGATTAGAATGCGAATCTTTACAGCTAATCAAGTCTTAAAGGTACAGACAATGTGAGTGGAGAGAGCATTAGGCACAGGTTAAAGAGATGTGTATTGTCTCCAGACAGGACAGCCAGTGAGATTCTGCAAGTCCAGGAGGCAAGCTGCAGTGGTTACTGATAGTGTGACATGAACCCAAGATCCTGGTTTAGGCCATCCTCATGTGTGTGGAACTTGGCTATCAATTTCTGCTCAGCGACTCTGCGCTGTCGTGTGTCGTGAAGGCCGCCTTGGAGAACGCTTACCCGAAGATCAGAGGCTGAGTGCCCGTGACCACTGAAGTGCCCCCCCACAGGAAGAGAACATTCTTGCCTGGTGATTGTCGAGTGGTGTTCATTCATCCGTTGTCGTAGCGTCTGCATGGTTTCCCCAATGTACCATGCCTCGGGACATCCTTTCCTGCAGCGTATCAGGTAGACAACATTGGCCAAGTTGCAAGAGTAGGTACCGTGTACCTGGTAGATGGTGTTCTCACGTGAGATGATGGCATCCATGTCGATGATCCGGCACGTCTTGCAAAGGTTGCTGTGGCAGGGTTGTGTGGTGTCATGGTCACTGTTCTCCTGAAGGCTGGGTAGTTTGCTGGGGACAATGGTCTGTTTGAGGTTGCGTGGTTGTTTGAAGGCAAGAAGTGGGGGTGTGGGGATGGCCTTGGCGAGATGTTCGTCTTCATCAATGACATGTTGAAGGCTCCGGAGTAGATGCCGCAGTGTGGTGTTGATTTCAGGCAGTTCTGTGAGCAGCATCTGCATTCCTGCCGGCCAGCTGTGAAAATTCTGAAGTGACCAGGTCACTTTAACCTTTGTGCCCCCTGGTCAAGTGGCAGCCTTTTAAATCCAGACTTTTAAATCATTGCAGCCTCCATTCTGCAGCAGAGATTTTCCTGTCTCCCTGTCAGAAGCCGCAGGTGTGAGCGGATCCCTTTGAATTCCTCTGTCAGAGAGATGTCAATTTCACCTGAGTCAGTTGGGGGGTGGGGGGGGCTCCATTCTCCATGTTGACATGACACAGTGGTTAGCGCTGCTGCCTCACAGTGCCAGCGACCTGGGTTCGATTCCTGGTCTGTGTGGAGTAGGTGCAGACTTAATGCGGCCGAATGGCCTTCTGCACTGTAGGGATTCTATGATTCTATCAAATCATCCCTGAAAAACAGCCTAAGCTTCTCCAAAAAACTAAAATGTGGAACCATTCTGGTAAACCTCCTCTGAACCTCTTCACATCCTTCCTAATAGGGTGATCAGAACTTGGTGGGGCAGTGGTGGTGGTGGTGGGGGGTGGGGGGGGGGGGGGGGGGGTGGTGGTGGTGGGGATAGTGTGACACATGAGGACGGCCTCAACCGGGATATTGGGTTCATGTCACACTATCTGTAACCCCCACGACTTGCCTGGACTTGCAGAATCTCTCTGGCTGTCCTGTCTGGAGACAATACACATCTCTTTAACCTGTGCTTAATGCTCCCTCCACTCACATTGTCTGTACCTTTAAGACTTGATTAGCTGTAAAGACTCACATTCCAATCATTATTCATGTAAATTGAGTTCGTGTTTTTGTGCCCTGTTTGTGATCAGAACTCCCTCCCACCTGATGAAGGAACAGCCTGTTCCGAAAACTAGTGGCTTTTGCTACCAAATAAACCTGTTGGACTTTAACCTGGTGTTGTGAGACTTCTTATTGAGTAGAAGTGGCCAGTGTATCGCACTCAGTCTTAGCGATTGCTGGGATCTGACTGTGCCAACAAGCGCCAGAGGCCAACCTGTGTCAAACCTTGGTCAAACACAAGTCAGAGTTGCATGTTATCGTTAACACTTACCTTCTACATGATGCCACGAGGATGCTGTAGCTCTGCTTTACCCCACGGTGGCAGCACGGTGGCACAGTGGTTAGCACTGCTGCCTCACAGCACCCAGGTTCAAGTCCGGCCGTGAGTCACTGTGCGGAGTCTGCACGTTCTCCCCGTGTCTGGGTGGGTTTCCTCCGGGTACTCCGGTTTCCTCCCACACTCCAAAGGTGTGCAGGTTAAGTTGATTGGCCATGTCAAATTGACCCTAGTGTCAGGGGGATTAGCAGGGCATATGTGTGGGGTTATGGGAGTAGGGTCTGGGTGGGATTGTGTTTGGTGCAGGCTCGATGGGCCGAATGGCCTCCTTCTGCACTGTGGGGGTTCTATGATTCACAAAAGCTGGGAGATAGATCACAACATTTGGTGAGAAACTTGATTCGGGGAGGTTTGATCAGGAGCGTGACAGAGATTGGAAGAGAATAGAAAGGAAGATACAGCGAAGGAGACCAAAAAAAGTGAGGCATCGAGGGGCAAACTGGGGATGATTTGAGGGGAAACGGGACTGAAGAAGCAAGTGAGCTCGACAGTGGCAGCACTGTTTCAACACAGGAGGGCTTGAGGCCTAGCCCAGAGCCTGAGCAGCAAGGCCTGACTGACGCTCCACTGCACTACTGAGGGAGGGCTGCACTGATGGAGGATAAGGTTCAGAGGAGGTTTACCAGAACGGTTCCACATTTTTGTTTTTTGGAGAAGCTAAGGTCTTCTCTGCTGTGTCAGGCAGAGGTCAAGGATCCCATTGGATGATCCAATTGGGAAGAGTGGAGTTCTCCTGAATAATATTTATCTCTCATCCACCATCACAAAAACAGGTCAAGTCTCCGCGATAGGTGCAATTGCCATTTTAGGTGCAACTTACACCCCAAATTGGATCAGCTTCTGTCCTGGTTACAGTGGTATTGTTGCTGGACTAGTAATCCAGAGGCCCAAGCTAATGCTCTGGGGACATGGGTTCCAATCTCACTGTGGTGGAATTTAAAGTCAATTCGTAAATCTGAAATATAAACATAGAACAGTACAGAAAGAGGCCATTCAGCCCATCGAGTCTGCACCGACCACAATCCCACCCAGGCCCTACCCCCATATCCCTACATATTTTATCCACCAATCCCTCTAATCTCCACATCCCAGGACACTAAGGGGCAATTTTAGCACGGCCAATCAACTTAACCCGCACATCTTTGGACTGTGGGGGGAAACCGGAGCACCCGGAGGAAACCCACGCAGACACGAGGAGAATGTGCAAACTCCACACAGACAGTGACCCGAGCCGGGAATCGAACCCAGGTCCCTGGAGCTGTGAAGCAGCAGTGCTAACCACTGTGCTACCGTGCCGCCCTAAAACTAGTCTCGGTGATGGTGACTGTGACATTATAAGGGTGCAATCTTACTACCTCGTCCTGCCCGAATTTCAGCGTGGCCAGGGTGGGAGGCAAGAAGTGGGAAATGTTCCAATTTCTCGCCTTGCCTGATCGCACCGGCCCTGTTTTGCCGGTGAAATCTGTTTCATGCCCACCAGTGGGAGGCCAGATGAGATGGCCTTGCCTGGGGGGGGGGGTCGGAGGCCAGGGGCAGTGCCAAGGGAGTGGGGCCTGAGTGGGGCAGAGCCTGTGAGGTAGAGCTATGACGGGGGAAGGGAATTCCGCAGAGGTGGGAAAGAGGGAAGGGGTGAACTCTGCGGGGTGGGGAGGCGCGATCGGGGTGGGAGGAAGGGAATTCTGCCAGGGTAGGGGGGGTGCAATCAGTGGGGGAGGGGTGGTGGTGGGGGTGGGGGGGGGGGGGGGGTGGTGGTGGGGGTGGGGGGGGGGGGGGGTGGTTTGGGGAGGGAACTCTGCAGAAGAGGTGATCGGGATGGGGGTGAGGGAACTCTGCCGGGGGGGTGTGTGATCGATGGGGGAGTGTGCGTGGCAGGGAGGGAACTCTGCTGGGGGGGTGCGGGGGCGGGGTGGGGCGGGGGGGGGGGAGGCGGGGGGCGTGATCGATGGGGGAGTGTGTGTGGCAGGGAGGGAACTCTGCCGGGGGGGGGGGGGGGTGCGGGGGTGGGGCGGGGGGCGTGATCGATGGGGGAGTGTGTGTGGCAGGGAGGGAACTCTGCCGGGGGAGGAACGATGTCCATCGGTGGGTGGAAGGTGAGTGGGGGAGTGGGTGTGCCAGCACAGGAAGTGAGCGCACTTAGAATTTTTTTCGTAAGATCGTGCATTAAGGGTGGGATTTTCTGGCCGCGTTCATCCTGAAACCGTAAAATCCTGTCCGAGGTCAACTGACCTTTCCAGAGTCTGCCCCTCACCCGCTCCGATTCCCGTGCCGGGCGAGATGGTAAAATTCCAGCCTGAGTGTTTCTTGTAGAAACCCGTCTGGTTCACTAACGTCCTTTCGGGAAGGGAATCTGCCATCCTTACCCGGTCTGGCCTACACGTGACTCCAGAACCACAACAATGTGGCTGACTCTCAAATACCCTCTGAAATGGCACAGCAGGCCACTCAGTCCAAGGGGCAATTAGCGATGGGCAATAAATGTAGCCATTGCTAGCGATACCCATATTCTCATGAAATAAATGAAGTAATCCTGCCCTGATCTATCTCCTTCTCCTCCCCCCATGTTGTAATGTCAAATATTCCAGGATTAGTAATGTGTCTGGATCCATGAGTCAGAAAGACAGAGTGTAAGACAGGCTGGGAATGATTACACTGATCTGGAGACAGGGAAATAAAAAGGCCAGAAAAGTGAGAGAGAATAGAATTGTTTCTCCTAATTCACTCCTGGGGTACGGGTATTATTGGCTGTCCGGTATTTATTGCCCATCTTTAATTGTCCTTGTGAATGTGGTGATGAGCCGCCTTCTCAAACCGCAGTCCATGTGGTGTAGGCACTCCCACTGTGCTGTGAGGGAGGGAGTTCCAGGATTTTGGCCCAGCCACAGTGAAGGAACGGCCGATATATTTCCAAGTCAGGATGGTGAGTGATTTGGAAGTGATGGTGTATCCAATCATCTGCTGCCCTCGTCATTCTGGCTGCTTGTGGGGAAGCAGCAGGAGGAACGGGGGAAACGGGGGAACGGGGGATAGGGGGGAATGGGGGGATGAGGGGAACGGGGGGATGAGGGGAACGGGGGAATGAGGGGAACGGGGGAATGAGGGGAATGGGGGAATGAGGGAATGGGGGAATGAGGAGAATGAGGGGAATGGGGGAATGGGGGGAATGAGGAGAACGGGGGAATGAGGGGAATGGGAGGAATGAGGGGAATGGGGGAATGAGGGAATGGGGGAATGGGGGGAATGAGGGGAATGGGGGAATTAGGGGAATGAGGGGAATGGGGAGAATGGGGGGAATGGGGGGAATGAGGGGAATGGGGGAATGAGGGAAGGAGGGGAATGGGGGGAATGAGGGGAATGGGGGGAATGGGGGGAATGAGGGGAATGGGGGGAATGGGGGGAATGAGGGGAGTGGGGGAATGAGGGGAATGGGGGAATGAGGGGAAGGAGGGGAATGGGGGGAATGAGGGGAATGGGGGAATGGGGGGAATGAGGGGAATGGGGGAATGGGGGGAATGAGGGGAATGGGGGAATGAGGGGAAGGAGGGGAATGAGGGGAATGGGGGAATGGAGGGAATGGGGGAATGGGGGAATGAGGGGAAGGAGGGGAATGAGGGGAATGGGGGGAATGGGGGGAATGAGGGGAATGGGGGAATGGGGGGAATGGGGGGATGGGGGAATGGGGTGGGTTGGGGAATGGGGGATTAGAGGAACAGAGGCGGTGGGGGCGCTACGTCTCTGCACCTGCTGTTGGAGGAGCTGAGTTACTGCAGGGAATGGGACGAGTTGTGGAACAAATACGGAGATATTTCAGGGCAGCAGGGTGGATGAGGAAAGGTGGGTTGGTGCAGGGCTGATGGGGGTGGGGTGGGACCTCCGACAAGGATGGTAGGGAACCCCCTGATGGGTGGTGGGGTTGGTCCCTCAATCAGGTAGGCAGGGACCCCCTGACGGGACCCTCCGATTGAAATAGCACCTTTCATTAAAAGCATCAAATAAATTTCAGAATGAACCGTGGATAACCAGGGAAATTGAGGAACTGGTCAAAAAGAAAAGAGAGGCGTATGTTAGGTCCAGGCAGCTAAAAACAGAGGGAGCTCTGGAGGAGTACAAAGAAAGTAGGAAAGAACTCAAACGGGGAATTAGAAGGGCAAAAAGGGGTCACGAAATGTTCTTGGCAGACAGGATCAAGGAGAATCCCAAGGCATTTTATTCATACGTTAGGAACAAAAGGGTTGTCAGGGAAAAAAATCAGACCTCTCAGGGACAAAAGTGGGGAATTATGCTTGGAGCCCAAAGAAGTAGGGGAGATCCTAAATGAATACTTTGCGTTGGTATTCACAAAGGAGAGGGATGTGTTGACTGGGAGTGTCTCGGAGGGGAGTGTTGACCCATTAGAGAAAATCTCCATTACAAGGGAGGAAGTGTTAGGTTTGTTAGAGAATATAAAGACTGACAAATCTCCAGAGCCTGATGGAATCTATCCAAGGCTGCTCAGGGAGACGAGAGATGAAATCGCTGGGCCTCTGACGCAAATCTTTGTCTCATCACTGGACGCAGGTGAGGTCCCAGAGGATTGGAGGATAGCTAATGTGGTTTCCGTTATTTAAGAAGGGTAGGAAGGATAACCCGGGAAATTATAGGCCGGTGAGCTTGACGTCCGTGGTGGGGAAGTTGTTGGAGAAAATTCTTAGAGATAGGATGTATGCGCATTTAGAAAGGAATAAACTCATTAACGATAGTCAGCATGGTTTTGTGAGAGGGAGGTCATGCCTCACTAACTTGGTGGTGTTTTTTGAAGAAGTGACCAGAATGGTTGAGGGAAGGGCCGTGGATGTCGTCTATATGGACTTTAGTAAAGCGTTTGACAAAGTCCCTCATGGTAGGTTGGTGCAAAAGGTTGGATCTCATGGGATAAAGGGGGAGGTGGCTAGATGGGTGGAGAACTGGCTTGGTCACAGAAGACAGAGGGTGGTAGTGGAAGGGTCTTTTTCCGGCTGGAAGCCTGTGACTAGTGGTGTTCCGCAGGGCTCTGTATTGGGACCACTGCTGTTTGTGATTTATATAAACGATCTGGAAGAAGGTGTAACTGGGGTGATCAGTAAGTTTACGGACGACACAAAATTGGCAGGACTTGCAGATAGTGAGGAATATTGTCAGAGGCTACAGAAGGATATAGATAGGCTGGAAATTTGGGCAAAGAAATGGCAGATGGAGTTCAATCCTGATAAATGCGAAGTGATGCATTTTGGTAGAAATAATGCAGGGAGGAGCTATACGATAAATGGCAGAGCTATAAAGGGTGTAGATACGCAGAGGGACCTGGGTGTGCAAGTCCACAGATCCTTGAAGGTGACGTCACAGGTGGAGAAGGTGGTGAAGAAGGCATATGGCATGCTTGCCTTTATAGGACGGGGCATAGAGTATAAAAGTTGGGGTCTGATGTTGCAGATGTATAGAACGTTGGTTCGGCCGCATTTGGAATACTGCGTCCAGTTCTGGTCGCCACACTACCAGAAGGACGTGGAGGCTTTGGAGAGAGTACAGAGGAGGTTTACCAGGATGTTGCCTGGTATGGAGGGGGTTAGTTATGAGGAGAGATTGGGTAAACTGGGGTTGTTCTCCCTGGAAAGACGGAGGATGAGGGGAGACTTAATAGAGGTGTATAAAATTATGAAAGGCATAGATAGGGTGAACGGTGGGAATCTTTTCCCCAGGTCGGTGGTGACGTTCACATGGGGTCATAGGTTCAAGGTGAAGGGGGGGAGGTTTAACACAGATATCAGAAGGACATATTTTACACAGAGGGTGGTGGGGGCCTGGAATGCGCTGCCAGGCAAGGTGGTGGAGGCGGACACACTGGGAACGTTTAAGACTTATCTAGATAGCCACACGAATGGAGTGGGAATGGAGGGATACAAGAGAATGGTCTAGTTTGGACCAGGGAGCGGCACGGGCTTGGAGGGCCGAAGGGCCTGTTCCTGTGCTGTATTGTTCTTTGTTCTTTGAACCCACCAAACATTAAAGAAAAATCAGAACCAGCTCCTTTATAGAATGTTTCTTTATTTTTATAAATTTTGTAGAGAGAAAATAAACCTTTTTAACACAAAGATTGTTTAGAAAATTGCTTTAGAAACGTTGATGCTTGCACTCAGAATCCAAAAGTGTGGTGGGATATTGACGATGATTAAATATATAACACCAGCATCATAAATAGAGGGGGAGACCCAGGCAATGGCTGGCACAGCAAAGGAAAGGTAGCTCATGCTTTGTATGTTTTATATTTGAGGGAAGGGGGAACGCACATTCCCATCCCGTTACACAGGAAACCCAGTGAACAGTTTCATGTTAAAGCGAAACATCCCACAGAACATGCATTCCAAATAAGTATCAGACACAATTAATGAAAAAGTAATAAAACTAGCTGACTGTTTTGTATTAATGTTTCCATGCAGTGCGAGGGAGCTTTATTGTGTCTCTTGTGTTCCTGATTGTTTTTTAAAATCACCCTTTATTAACATATCTATATTCAGAGTGAAATTGTCGCTGCTGTAGACATCCCCCCCAATGTCCCCTCACAGCTCGTACAGTCACTCCCTCCACTTTTAAAATCTGAAATAGGCAGGGTTATTAATGAACAGGAGCTCAGATTTCCATTCAGCGGGGGAGAGTTAGGGATCGTGCTGTTAACCCACCTCTTTATTCACTGCACGCTTCCCCCTTGTACTTTCATTATCTCCAGTAATGTCTGCCTGTCCACCCCCTCACACGCAGACAGCTCCGTCTACTCCCCCTCACACACAGACAGCTCCGTCTGCTCCCTCCTCACATACAGACAGACAATTCTGTCTGCTCCTCCTTGCAGCAACAGGGATCAGACGGGTTAAAGACTGTCTATGTGTGAACCTATGTGCCCATGCCTGTGTATATATGAGTCTGTGTTTCGACATGTGTCTGTCTGTTTGTTTGTATGTCTGTGTGTGTGTGGGTGTGTATATCTATGTGTCCTCCCCTGTGTGTTTATATGTCTCTATGTTTGTATGCAGTTCTGTGGGTGTCTGTGTCTCTGTTTGTGTCTGTGTGCGCTTATCTCTGTGTGTCTGACTCTCTGTGTGTATATGTGTATGTTTGTCCGTGTTTGTGTCTGTCTATCTGTATGCATATGTGTATGTGTGTGTTCGGGTGTCCGTCTGTGTGCATGTGTCTGCGTATATATGTGTGTGTCTATCAGTCTGTGTGTCTGTCTATCTGTCTGCGTAAGCTTGTGTGAATGTGTGTCTGTGCCTGTGAGTGTCTGTGTGTGTCTGTGAGTGTGTGTGTGTCTGTGAGTGTGGTGTGTGTGTGTGAGTGTGGTGTGTGTGTGTGAGTGTGGTGAGTGTGTGTGTGGTGTGTGAGTGTGAGTGTGGTGAGTGTGTGTGTGAGTGTGTGAGTGTGAGGGTTGTGTGTGGTGAGTGTGTGTGTGGTGTGTGAGTGTGAGTGTGGTGAGTGTGTGTGAGTGTGGTGTGAGTGTGAGTGTGTGAGTGTGAGGGTTGTGTGAGTGTGGTGTGAGTGTGAGTGTGTGAGTGTGAGGGTTGTGTGTGTGGTGAGTGTGTGTGTGGTGTGTGAGTGTGTGGTGTGTGAGTGTGAGTGTGGTGAGTGCGTGTGAGTGTGGTGTGAGTGTGAGGGTTGTGTGAGTGTGGTGTGTGTGTGTGTGGATGTGTGTGTGGATCTGTGGTGTGTGTGTGTGTGTGTGTGTGTGTGAGTGTGTGGATGTGTGTGTGGATGTGTGGTGTGTGAGTGTGTGTGTGTGTGTATGTGTGTCTGGGTCCTCAGTCACTCTCTGGCATTCCCAGGCTGACGTCCCTGTGCCTGTTAAAGATTGTAGCTGTTTCCAGGCGCGACTGGTGTTCGTGTGAAGGCACTTTCCAAATTAGTGCAGTAACTCATGACCTCAAACTCAAAGTGGATCTTGCGCAGAGACTTTGACCCATTCTCTGATATACTCATTAGCTACCTTTTCAATGTTCCAAATACATTTCTGAGAAAATTGTAATTAAAAATTATCAATACAAGTCATTGGTAAACTAAAGGGACAATTTCAATGTGTGAGCTGGTATAGATGCTGGAATACATGATGTAACCGGCAGTGCCACAAAATGGTGCCACAAAATGGGCAGCACAGTGGCACAGTGGTTAGCACTGCTGCATCACAGCGCCAAGGACCTGGGTTCGATTCTGGCTCGGGTCACTGTGTGTGTGGAGTTTGCACATTCTCCCCATGTCTGCATGGGTTTCCTCCGAGTGCTCCGGTTTCCTCCCACAGTCCAAAGATGCGAGAGTTAGGTTGATTGGCCATTCTAAATTGCCCCTTAGTGTCCCTGGACGCATAGGTTAGAGGGATTAATAGGGTATATATGTGGGGTTCTGGGGATAGGGCTGGGTGAGATTGTTGCCAGTACAGACTTGATGGGTCAAATGGCCTCCTTCTGCACTGTAGGGATTCCATGAATTCTATGAAATGGTGCCAAGTATGCCAGATTACACCCATCATTCTCATCCACTAAATTCTCAATCTTGCTCCGAAATGTCCAATTGTTCTTCCTGGGTCAAATGGATAAACTAAGGGAGGAAATCTTCAGAACAGCTCACAATGGTCTCACGGTAAAGATGGAGCTGTGAGAGTGTCATTGACACACTCTGCTCTACACTTCCCTGTAAGAAGTCTCACAACACCAGGTTAAAGTCCAACAGGTTTATTTGGTAGCAAATACCATAAGCTTTCGGAGCACAGCTCCTTCGTCAGATAGGTTGGATATGTGTTGTGAGACTTCTTACTGTGCTTATCCCAGTCCAACGCCGGCATCTCCACATCATGGCTACACTTCCCTGCCAGCGAAGGACTGATCGATGGACTAGATTCACAATGGGGAAAACTGTTTTGCAATATCGCACGCTAATGCTTTGCGTGTTGCAAACTGCTGTATCGCTAGGATTGCCAATTCTCAGGATTGGCCTGGAATCTCCAGGAATTAGAGATTAATCTCCAGCACGTTGCTGTGTGTCCCCCTGGAGAAAAATCACCGGGCCATTAACAAAGGTCGCTTTTAAAAATTTCCTATGAATATTTCTCTTTGCCAAAGTTAGTGTCACAGGTGGGCTCACATTAACACTGCAATGAAGTTACTGTGAAAATCCCCTAGTCACCACACTCTGGCGCCTGTTCGGGTACACTGAGGGAGAATTTAGCATGGCCAGTGCACCTAACCAGCACGTCTTTCAGACTGTGGGAGGAAACCGGAGCACCCGGAGGAAACCCACGCAGGCACGGGGAGAACGTGGAAATTCCACACAGTGACCCAAGCCAGGGATCGAACCTGGGTCCCTGGCGCTGTGAGGCAGCAGTGCTAACCACTGTGCCACCCAGCTGCCCAGATGCAAAAATATTGAAACTGGGCATAAGTTAGGCTGTTTAGCAGACAGTCAGGCATCATCCAATTGGGTAATGAGTCTTTCTGCTTTCCAATTGGTGTCGGAAAGCCATGTATCACAAGATAGGTGTGTTGGCCAACTAATGGCTGGAATGTGGTGGTGGGGGTGGGGGGGGGGGGGGGGGGGGGGTGGTGGTGGTAGTGTTGATGGTGGGATTGGGGTGGGGGTGGGGAGGGGGGGGCGCGGGGTTCGTGTGATGAATCCTCCAGGAGCCCGTTTAGTAACAGTTAGCAACCTGACCTATAATCAGTGAAGTTGAATCAATTTTAGGCAAATCTTGTGGGTTGGTTAAGGAGACAGTGACCATAATCTGATGACAATATCCCTTCATCTGTTCAGAAGCAAAGGTGGTGGAATTTGAAATCTACAACTCAATTTACAACGTAATCCTTAACCTCTCGGCTGGCAACTTACAAATTCCTCTTGGGGTTTAATGGAGAGTGTGTTTGGATTCTGTCCGCTACACGGGTACACAATACCGTAGGACACACACCCATTGAAGGACACTACTGCGGAGAATGGGCTTGGAATAATGTGAAATCATTCGCTTCCCTAAAGCACAGCTTCCTGCTACAATAAATCACTTCTTCATATCACACCACCCTTTCATTTATACAATCATTTATACTGGGGCAATCTCCCAACTTTTCCACAAACATGCAATTGTCACTTTCCCCCCAACATCAGGGTTACACCTTTGGCTGCTGTTGATTGGTCTTGAAGGGGTGGTAACGAAGGCCAACAAAGAACACTTGGTATCTGTGCTTCCACATCACGTAACATCCCAGGAGGCAGACGATAGCCAGGATTAAGTTGAGGATCACCTGGAGGAGCAGGTAGAGTTTGATGGTGCTGGTGACAGACTCACAGTCCGGCACATCGTTGTACTGGAAGGTGCGAGCTATCAGATCGTCCGGATCCTGCTTGCAGACGCACGCTTCCTCACTCATCTGGCAGGTGAACTTGCTGATCTGGTTATGATGGTGGGCCGCAAAAGCCACAGCCGAGATGCAGAGGATGAGACCCAGGGCACACAGCAAGAAGTAGATCAACTGCACAAAGAATCACAAACCCATTGAAAGTGGCACAGGTATGATTTAAATAAAAGCTCTGAAAAAGAGTCGCACAGACTGAAAGTGTTAACTCCTGTTTCTCACCCCATAGACGCTGCCAGAGCTGCTGAATCTTTCCTGCTTTTGTTAGAGATATCTTACCATAACTTGGCACATAGCATAACAGGGGTGGCATGGTGGCACAGCGGTTAGCACTGCTGCCTCGCAGTGCCAGGAACCTGGGTTCAATTCTCGGCTTGGGTCACTGTCTGTGCGGAATCTGTGTGGGTTTCCTCCGGGTGCTCCGGCTTCCTCCCACAGTCTGAAAGATGTGTTGGTTAGGGTGCATTAACCTGAACAGGTGCCAGACTGTGGCGACTAGGGGAATTTCACAGTAACTTCATTGCAGTGTTAATGTAAGCCTTACTTGTGACTAATAAATTAACTTTTAAAAGAAAACTTAGCTTCCTCACTGTTCAATGTTCCCCTTTCACGGAGCAGGATTTTCTCGTCCTGGGAACTTCCGCCCAAAGTTGACAGATCTTTTGCTGATCCGTCAACTTTTCTATCCCCGTCCCGTGACGGTTCCCATGGCAGGGCAGAAGCGGAAAGTCCCACCCATAAGGGCTGAGGTACGGTTGGGTCGGAAGTGAATGGCAAACGGGAGACGGTGGCGTAGTGGTTTTGTCACTAGATTAGTAATCCAGAGACCCAGGGTAATGCTCTGGGGACCCAGGTTCAAATCCCACCTCGGCAAAAGGTGAACTTTGAATTGAATAAAAATCTGGAATTAGAAGTCTACTGATGGCCGTGAAGCCACTGGCGATTGTTGTAAAAACCCATCTGGGTCACTAATGTCCTTTAGGGAAGGAAATCTGCCGCCATTACCTGGTTTGGTCTACATGTGACTCCATGGTCTTGTTCATATCTAGTTGCCCTTGAGAAGGTGGTGGTGAGCCGCCTTCTTGAACCGCTGCAGTCCTGGAGGTGTAGGTACACCCACAGTGCTGTTAGGGATGGAATTCCAGGATTTTGGCCCAGTGACAGTGAAGGAGCGTCGATATATTTCCAAGTGAGCGGCTTGGAGGGGAATTTGCAGGTGGTGGTGTTCCCATGCATCTGCTGCCCTTGTCCTTCTTCACGGGAGCAGTTGTGGGTTTGGAAGGTGCTGTCTAAGGAGCCTTGGTGAGTTGCTGCAGTGCATCTTGTAGATGGTACACACGGCTGCCACTGTGCGTCTGTGCTGGAGGGAGTGAATGCTGAAGACAAACAGCAGAATTCGCCCACCCGGGACCAAGTAGGGGATGGGAATGGGGGAGTGGGATGGGCCTAATCCCACTGGACAGGCTGGCATCAGACTGTAGAGGGGGCTAGTGCGCATGCACCGATCTCCCAGTATACTGACTGATGGGCTGACAAGCGCTTCCCACCATCCCCCGACATCACTGGCCTCCCGAAAGCCTTCCCTGACCCCCCTCCCCCGATGGCCGGCTCCCGGTGGCTGGCCCCAAACCTTGATGGCCGGATCCAGTCTCCAATCCCCAAAACACCCTCCCCCAATCCCCAACACACCCTCCCGCGATCCCTAACACCCCCCCCGATCCCCAACACACCCTCCCCCGATCACCAACACACCCTCCCCCAATCCCCAACACACCCTCCCCCGATCCCCAACACACCCTCACCCGATCCCCAACACACCCTGCCCCGATCCCCAACACACCCTCCCCTGATCCCCAACACACCCTCCCCCGATCCCCAACACACCCTCCCGCGATCCCTAACACCCCCCCCGATCCCCAACACACCCTCCCCCGATCCCCAACACACCCTCCCCCGATCCCCACCACACCCTCTCGATCCCCAACACACCCTCCCCCGATCCCCAACACATCCTCCCCCGATCCCCAACACACCCTCCCCCGATCCCCACCACACCCCCCCGATCCCCAGCACACCCTCCCCCGATCCCCAACACACCCTCCCCCGATCCCCACCACATCCCCCCCGATCTCCAACACACTCTCCCCCGATCCCCAACACACCCTCCCCCGATCTCCAGCACACCCTCCCCCGATCTCCAGCACACCCTCCCCCGATCTCCAGCACACCCTCCCCCGATCTCCAGCACACCCTCCCCCGATCTCCAGCACACCCTCCCCTGATCCCCAACACACCCTCCCCCAATCCCCAACACACCCTCCCCCGATCCCTAACACACCCCCCCCGATCTCCAGCACACCCTCCCCCGATCCCCAACACACCCTCCCCCGATCCCCAACACACCCTCCCCCGATCCCCACCACACCCCCCCGATCCCCAACACACCCTCCCCCGATCCCCAACACACCCTCCCCCGATCCCCAACACACCCTCCCCCGATCCCCACCACACCCCCCCGATCTCCAGCACACCCTCCCCCGATCCCCAACACACCCTCCCCCGATCCCCAACACACCCTCCCCGATTCCCAACGCACCCTCACCCGATCCCCAACACACCCTTCCCCGATCCCCAACACACCCTCCCCCGATCCCTAACACACCCTCCCCCGATCCCCAACACACCCTCCCCGATCTCCAGCACACCCTCCCCCGATCCCCAACACACCCTCCCCCGATCCCCAACACACCCTCCCCCGATCCCCAACACACCCTCCCCCGATTCCCAACACACCCTCCCCCGATCCCCTATACACCCTCCCCGATCTCCAGCACACCCTCCCCCGATCCCCAACACACCCTCCCCCGATCTCCAGCACACCCTCCCCCGATCCCCAACACACCCTCCCCCGATCCCCAACACACCCTCCCCGATCCCCAACACACCCTCACCCGATCCCCAACACACCCTCCCCGATCCCCAACACACCCTTCCCTGATCCCCAACAACTGGCCACCGATCCCTGACCACTAGCCCCCACCCCTATGTAGAGTTCCCCCCATTCCCTCCCCTCCTACCTACCCCCAACCCTGGTCTGGCTCCACCTCATCTGGTCCCTCCCCTCCAGCCCCACCCCTTGGCCCTGCCCGGTGCCCGCTGGGCAGTGCCAGAGTGCTCAGTGGGCAGTGCCAGGGTGCCAGGTTGGGGGCATGCTCCTCCCATGCCCCTGAGCTCACCGGGGGCCTCAATGGTCTCTGCTCCTGCCAGTGAGGCCATCACACCTGATCCCCATTGATGGGGACTATATGTGATCTCCACAGGGGTGGACCTCTACCAATGGGGGCAGAAGCTTTAGAGCTCACTCTCGAGATTCTGATCTCTATGAGCATTCTGTAATCACCCTCACGCTGTTCCCTGGCATGAGGCTGATTAGATCCAGAAACATGGATGGGGAAGATTGTGACCAGCCAGACGCCGGTCGCGAATCCCGTTTCTCCCTACCATTTAAATTTCCCGGCCCGCTGCACTGCTCAAGTAGCGCAGCGGGCCTGGAAAATCACGCCCATAACCTTTCTGGAATTTGCTCATTGGCCCCTTGAGGGAGAAAAGAATGATTTTGTGCCCCCCCCCCCGCCAAGTGAACAGGGTGGACAGGCCTGCTATAGGCCCAAACCACTCAACCTTTCCTCATAAGATAAACCCTTCAACCCCCCCAGAATCAGCCCAGCAAGCCAGCTGTGAACTGCTTCCAATGTAGTAGACTTCCTTTCGTAAGGAGACCTTCAAACTGTACATACTGGTCTCACCAATACCCAATACCGTTGTATGGTGTGGAGATCTAACATCGGACTGGGGTTAGCACTGTAAGCTCCTTCAATGCCCGTGCAAACTCCACACTGTCTGTGTGGAGTTTGCACGTTCTCCCGTGTCTGCGTGGGTTTTCTCCAGGTGCTCCGATTTCCTTCCACAGTCCAAAGATGTGCTGGTTAGATGGATTGGCCATGCTAAATTGCCCCTTAGTGTCAGAGGCACTAGATAGGGTAAATGCGTGGGGATATGGGGATAGGGCCTGGGTGGGATTGTGGTAAGGTGCAGACTCGATGGGCCGAATGGCCTCCTTCTGCACTGTAGGGATTCTATGATTCTAAGAGCAGTGCTCCGAATGCTCGTGATTCCAAATAAACCTGTTGGACTTTAACCTGGTGTTGTGAGACTCCTTACTTTGCTATACAGTTCCCTGCTATCATACTTTTCCAAACTCATTTCCCAGGGAGACAGGGGCATACTTCACCTCAGACACTAATGCAAAATGGGTGCCAACAAATGAGCAGTTAGGGGGGAAGGAAATTAGATGGAGTGTCTTCCCCCCCCCCAAGGCCCAATTTCAGTCTCCAAAGTTTTTATCCTGTCAGTCTGAACTGGGTGCAGATCTGCTGGGACAGGTGTCGATCTGGTGTGGTAACTGAGACCTCACAGAGAAACAGTAAATTCCCACACTGGCCATCATGAATCAAGTCAGATTGCTTGGAATAGACTGTGCTTTATGAAAGGGCCTTGCTGCAGGACATCACAAGCAGACTGGGGTTTGACTCTACAAGTTTTAGGAGTGGCAACATCATCATAAATTGCTTAAAAATTTTCACCAGTATTCTTAAACACCTCTATTCCTTTGCCCCTCCCTGCTTTCTAATCTCCTCCAGCCCTACAACCATCCAAGATATCTCTGCTTTTCTAATTCTGGCTACTCGTGCATCATTGGAATTTAATTACTCTGTCATTGGCAGCCGTGCCAGCAGCTGCCTTGACCCTACGTTCTGGAATTCCAACCCCGGATCTCTCAGGGACAAAAGTGGGGACTTGTGCTTGGAGCCCAAAGAAGTAGGGGAGATCCTAAATGAATACTTTGCGTCGGTATTCACAAAGGAGAGGGATGTGTTGACTGGGAGTGTCTCGGAGGGGAGTGTTGAACCGTTGGAGAAAATCTCCATTACAAAGGAGGAAGTGTTAGGTTTGTTAGAGAATATAAAGACTGACAAATCCCCAGGGCCTGATGGAATCTATCCAAGGCTGCTCAGGGAGACGAGAGGTGAAATCGTTGGGCCTCTGACGCAAATCTTTGTCTCGTCACTGGACACAGGTGAGGTCCCAGAGGATTGGAGGATAGCCAATGTGGTCCCATTATTTAAGAAGGGTAGGAAGGATAACCCGGGAAATTATAGGCCGGTGAGCTTGACGTCTGTGGTGGGGAAGTTGTTGGAGAAGATTCTTAGAGATAGGATGTATGCGCATTTAGAAAGGAATAAACTCATTAACGATAGTCAACATGGTTTTGTGAGAGGGAGGTCGTGCCTCACTAACCTGGTGGTGTTTTTTGAAGAAGTGACCAAAATGGTTGACGAAGGAAGGGCCGTGGATGTTGTCTATATGGACTTTAGTAAAGCGTTTGACAAAGTCCCTCATGGTAGGCTAGTGAAAAAGGTTGGATCCCATGGGATAAAGGGGGAGGTGGCTGGATGGGTGGAGAACTGGCTTGGTCATAGAAGACAGAGGGTGGTAGTGGAAGGGTCTTTTTCCGGCTGGAGGCCTGTGACTAGTGGTGTACCGCAGGGCTCTGTATTGGGACCTCTGCTGTTTGTGATTTATATAAATGATCTGGAAGAAGGAGTAACTGGGGTAATCAGTAAGTTTGCGGACGACACAAAACTGGCAGGACTTGCAGATAGTGAGGAACATTGTCAGAGGCTACAGAAGGATATAGATAGGCTGGAAATTTGGGCAAGGAAATGGCAGATGGAGTTCAATCCTGATAAATGCGAAGTGATGCATTTTGGTGGGAATAATGTAGGGAGGAGCTACACGATAAATGGAAGAACCATAAAGGGTGTAGAGACGCAGAGGGACCTGGGTGTGCAAGTCCACAGATCCTTGAAGGTGACGTCACAGGTGGAGAAGGTGGTGAAGAAGGCATATTGTATGCTTGCCTTTATAGGACGGGGCATAGAGTATATGAGTTGGGGTCTGATGTTGCAGATGTATAGAACGTTGGTTCGGCCGCATTTGGAATACTGCGTCCAGTTCTGGTCGCCACACTACCAGAAGGACGTGGAGGCTTTGGAGAGAGTACAGAGGAGGTTTACCAGGATGTTGCCTGGTATGGAGGGGCTTGGTTATGAGGAGAGATTGGGGAAACTGGGGTTGTTCTCCTTGGAAAGACGGAGGATGAGGGGAGACTTAATAGAGGTGTATAAAATTATGAAAGGCATAGATAGGGTGAACGGTGGGAAGCTTTTCCCCGGGTCGGTGGTGACGTTCACGAGGGGTCATAGGTTCAAGGTGAAGGGGGGGAGGTTTAACACAGATATCAGAAGGACATATTTCACACAGAGGGTCGTGGGGGCCTGGAATGTGTTGCGGGCAAGGTGGTGGAGGCGGACACACTGGGAACGTTTAAGACTTATCTAGACAGCCATATGAACGGAGTGGGAATGGAGGGATACAAAAGAGTGGTCTAGTTTGGACCAGGGAGCGGCGCGGGCTAATTGTTCCTTGTTTCTTGTTTCAAGGCTTCATTCTATGATCATCTTGCTGGTGCCAGTACAGAGCGAGACTGCGGATAGTTGGGAACCTGTCTCGGGGGCAGGGAATTCATATGGTGTTCGTGGAAGTGGAAATGACTAGGGTTGGGAAGCATTTTCCGATCGGGGCCATTGTGATCTCCTGGACTCGTTTCGATCGCCTCAGGGGGTCGGAGAGGAATTTCCCAGATTTTTTTTCCCCATATTGGCCCTGGGGGTTTTTCACTCTGGGTTTTCGCCTCTCCCTGGAGATCACATGGTCTGGAATGGGGGGGTGGGGGTGAGGTAATAGGTTGTAATGAACAAAGCATCGTAGCTGTGAGGGACAGCTCGGTGGATAGGATTTTGGTATGTAGATAGGCTGGAAAATTGGGCGGGGATCCTGGATTCAGGATTCAATCCTGGACCGGGGAGCGGCGCGGGCTTGGAGGGCCGAAGGGCCTGTTCCTGTGCTGTATTGTTCTTTGTTCTTGTTCAAACCTCTCTATTTCCTCTTTTTCACGTGCTTCGATCTTACAACCTACATTTTTGACCAAGTTTTTGGCTATCGGTGCGAATGTCTCCTTACGTGACCCAGAGCAGGATTTTCTGGCCGCACTCGTCCCAAGAATGGAAATTCCCGTCCAAGGTCAACGGACCTTTGCATGGTCCGCCAAATTTTCTGCCCCGCTCACTACGGTTCCCATGGCGGGCAGGACGGGAAAATCCCGCCTCCCAATGTCAAATGTTTTTTTCATTCATTCACAGGATGTGGGCGTCGCTGGCTGGCCAGCGTTTATTGTCCACCTCGAGTTGTCCTTGAGAAGGTTGGGGTGAGCTGCCTTCTTAAGTCGCTGCAGTCCATGTGGTGTAGGTGCACCCACAGTGCTGTTAGGGAGGGATTCCAGGATTTTGACCCAGCGACAGTGAAGGAACGGCGATATATTTCCAAGTTAGGATGGTGAGTGTCTTGGAGGGAACTTGCAGGTGGTGGTGTTCCCATGTATTTGCTGCCCTTGTTCTTCCAGAATCATAGAATTCCTACAGTGCAGAAGGGGGTCATTTAGCCCATCAAGCCTGCACTGACCACAATCCCACCCAGACCCTATCCCTGCAACCCCACATATTTATCCTGTTAGTTCCCCTGATACTAAGAGTATCTACAGCTGGAGTAGGAGGGAGAGTTCAGATATCTGGACCATTGGGGTCTCTTCCGGGGCAGATGGGACCTGTACAAGAAGGACGGGTTGCAACTAAACTGGAGGGACACAAATATTCTGGCCGGGAGGTTTGCTAGTGTCACACGGGAGGATTTGAACTAGTTTGGCAGCGGGGTGGGACCCAAAGCAAAGGTGAATTAGCTGAAGGGGAACGAGAGAGTAGGGCCAGTAAGACTCAGAGAAACAGCAGACAGGGTGGGATTGCAAATCAGAGACGGTCTGGTGGACTGAAGTGCATTTGTTTCAATGCGAGAAGTGTAACAGGTAAGGCAGATGAACTTAGAGTTTGGATTAGTACTAGAAACTATGATGTAGTTGCCATTACAGAGACTTGGTTAAGGGAAGGACAGGATTGGCAGCTTAACATTCCAGGATACAGATGTTTCAGGCGGGATAGAGGGGGATGTAAAAGGGGTGGTGGAGTTGCACTACTGGTTAAGGAGAATATCACAGCTGTACTCCGGGAGGACACCTCGGAGGGTTCATACAGCAGGGCAATATGGGTAGAGCTCAGGAATAGGAAAGGTGTAGTCACAATGTTGGGGGTTTACTATAGGCCACCCAACAGCCAGCGGGAGATAGAGGAACAGATATGTAGGCATATTTTGGCAAGGTGTAAAAGTAACAGGGTTGTTGTGGTGGGAGATTTTAATTTCCCCTATATTGACTGGGACTCACTTAGTGCTAGGGATGTGACTGGGGCAGAGTTTGTAAGGAGCATCCAGGAGAGCTTCCTGAAACAGTATGTAGATAGTCCAACTAGGGAAGGGGCCGTACTGGACCTGGTATTGGGGAATGAGCCCGGCCAGGTGGTCGATGTTTCAGTGGGGGAGCAGTTCAGGAACAGTGACCGCAATTCAGTAAGCTTTAAGGTACTGATGGATAAAGATAAGAGTAGTCCTCAAGTTAAGGTGCTAAAGTGGGGTAAGGCTAATTACAACAATATTAGGCAGGAACTGAAGAATGTAGATCTTGGGTTTATGTCACACTATCAGTAACCCCCACAGCTTGCCTCCTGGACTTGCAGAATCTCACTGGCTGTCCTGTCTGGAGACAATACACATCTCTTTAACCTGTGCTTAATGCTCCCTCCACTCACATTGTCTGTATCTTTAAGACCTGGTTGGCTGTAGAGATTTGCATTCTAATCAGTATTCTGTAACTTGATTTTGTGTCTCTGTATGCCCTGTTTGAGAGCAGATATCCACTCCATCTGACGAAGGAGCAGTGCCCCGAAAGCTAATGACATTTGCTACCAAATAAACCTGTTGGACGTTAACCTGGTGTTGTTAAAACTCTTACAGGGGAGGTCCCAGAGGATTGGAGAATAGCCAATGTTGTTCTTTTGTTTAAGAAGGATAGCAAGAATAATCCAGGTAATTACAGGCCAGTGAGCCTTACATCAGTGGTAGGGAAATTATTGGAGAGGATTCTTCGAGACAGGATTTATTCCCACTTGGAAATAAGTGGACGTATTAGTGAGAGCAACATGGTTTTGTGAAGGGGAGGTCGTGTCTCACGAACTTGATCAAGTTTTTCGAGGAAGTGATGAAGATGATTGATGAGGGTAGGGCAGTGGATGTTGTCTACATGACTTCAGTAAGGCCTTTGACAAGGTCCCTCATGGCAGACTGGTGCAGAAGGTGAAGTCGCATGGGATCAGAAGTGAGCTAGCAAGGTGGATACAAGACTGGCTCGGTCAAAGAAGACAGAGGGTAGCAGTGGAAGGGTACGTTTCTGAATGGAGGGCTGTGACAAGTGGTGTTCCTCAGGGATCAGTGCTGGGACCTTTGCTGTTTGTAATACATATGTAAATGTAACTGGATTGATTAGTAAGTTTGCGGACGACACAAAGGTTGGTGGATTTGCGGATAGCGATGAGGACCATCAGAGGGTACAGCAGGATATAGATCAGTTGGAGACTTGGGCGGAGAGATGGCAGATGGAGTTTAATCCGGACAAATGTGAGGTAATGCATTTTGGAAGGTCTAATACAGATAGGAAATATACAATAAATGGCAGAACCCTTAAGTGTATTGATAGACAAAGGGATCTGGGTGTACAGGTACACAGGTCACTGAAAGTGGCAATGCAGGTGGAGAAGGTAGTCAAGAAGGCATACGGCATGCTTGCCTTCATTGGCCGGGGCATTGAGTTTAAAAATTGGCAAGTCATGTTGCAGCTTTATAGAACCTTAGTTAGGCCGCACTTGGAATATAGTGTTCAATTCTGGTCGCCACACTACCAGAAGGATGTGGAGGCTTTGGAGAGGGTACAGAAAAGATTTACCAGGATGTTGGGAAGGGGAAGCGGGAAGGGGAAGGGGAGGGGGACGGGGAGGGGGAAGGGGAGGGGGAAGGGGAGGGGGAGGTTACCACTTTATCCTGTCAAAAGTGACAGCATTTACCACTTTATCCGGCAGCTCATTCCACACACCCACCATTCTCTGCGTGAAGAAGCCCCCCCTAATATTCCCTTTAAACTTGTCTCCTTTCATCCTTAACCCATGCCCTCTGGTTTTTTTCTCCTCTAGCCTCAGCGGAAAAAGCCTGCTTGCATTCATTCTATCTATACCCATCAAAATCTTATACACCTCTATCAAATCTCCCCTCAATCTTCTACGCTCCAGGGAATAAAGTCCCAACCTATTCAATGTATTTTTTTGGCTTGCCACAATGAAGTACTAGCACTGGCGAAAGGCGGACTGGAGTTATACTGCCTGCTCCAGGTCACCAATAACGCAGACCCCTCCGCTTGTGTGCACATTCGGACTCGAGAACTGAATCCCGCCTCACACACGGGCATCTAGGAATGCACAATCTTGGGGCAAGACCATGCCAAATAAATCTGCCTGGCTAGTTGGTACAGCCTTGGCAAATTGCGTGTGCTAGACGGGCACAAAGGCTGGTGGGTAAAGATCTCCTGGCAATGACCCTGGCCCTGGGCCCATTGCAGTTCAAAGGGCAGGGAGGCACGAATTGATCTGTGATTGTGGAACCAGGCACTGCATAAGCAACAGACTAACACCAGCTGGGGTGGGTGCCCTAGAGGTTTATAGGGAACACTAAACAACCTGGCTCATGCCCAGAGGGGAATGAGTCTATCCGTGCCACACGCCATATTGGGCCTTTCATTGTCCGCTTTCCACCTGGGAATGGGACCCTGCAATATCTGGGTCTTCTCTTGGATGAGCAGGGTCAGTGCATTGTTTAATACTGAACGGGTTTGTGGGGAATCCTGTGCATTATTTGAACACTGGCCTTACACTCGAAGGCAAAACGCCAACAGGACAAGTAGACATCACACATGACAGGAGATGGAATATAGCAGCCTGTGGCCTTCGCCTCCAGGATCTTGGTGGATTTAGAGAGGCTACTCCCAGATTGAAAAGAGGGTTTGGGGATGGTGTATGGGGGTGAAAACATTTCACCAGTCTGTATAAGGACGGCACTTCACGATAGTTACAGACCAGAAACAATTATTGGTCTTGTTCAGGAGGATAAAGCCATTCCTCCCACTGCCTCAGCCAGAGTCTATCACCGAGCGTTGTTGTAATCAGCCTATGAGTATTCATTCCAGACTGGGTACTCACATTTCGAATGCAGATGTCTTAAGTTGCCGGCCATTACCACAGATTGATTCCCCACTGGGAGTGCCACAACACATCAAACACACCCTGAGATCTTTGGATACCGCCCTGATATGCCCCGAGCAAAACCGGATATGGACACAGAGAGCCAGTACTGGTGAAGATAACAAGAACAGTCCTTTGCGGCTGAAATGAGGACAAGTCTGAACAGCTTCGGCACTATCAAAGCCAAAAAGAGGAGCTGGGAGTAGAGGATGGAGTGTTGTTGTGGGGATCAAGAGTCCTCCTCCCACCCCCTCCTCTCTGTGCCCACCACCCCCCCCTCCCCCCCTCTCCTCTCTGTGCCCACCACCCCCCCTCCCCCTCCCCCTCCCCCTCCCCCTCTTCCAGGGAAGCACTGCCACAGGAGTTACACACAGCCCACCCTCCCCATGTCTGCGGCCAATTTATCTCCCTCCAACAATATCACCATAAAGCATTATCATCTAACTGCTGTTTGTGGGAGCTTGCTGTGCACAAGTTTACTTATCAGTGTCACAAGTAGGCATACATTAACACTGCAATGAAGCTACTGTGAAAATCCCCTAGTCGCCACACTCTGGCGCCTGTTCGGGTACACTGAAGGAGAATTTAGCACAGCCAATGCGCCTAACCAGCACGTCTTTCGGACTGTGGGAGGAAACTGGAGCACCCGGAGGAAACCCACGCAGACATGGGGAGAACGTGCAGACTCCGCACAGACAATGACCCAAGCCGGGAATCGAACCCAGGTCCCTGGCGCTGTGAGGCAGCAGTGCTAACCACCGCGCTACCGTGCCGCCGCATGCTGTATAAATGGCAAGTCTTTGCTTTGTATTTTCAAAACGATGCACAATATAGCATGTATTAACATTCAGTTGGCAAAATCTATAAGTTGGAAAAACTCTAAAGGTGGCTGGTGTGGGAAGGGATGAATTCTCTCTGGTCAGTAATGAATTCTGATGTCCATATTACAACAGGTAGCACCAACTAGTGTCGACCTAAAGACTAATTCGGCAGAATAAAATCAACTGCCAAAGTCTACCTCACTTGAAAGGGTGCATCAAACATAGACTGCTTAGAGCAGTAATGTATAACTGATAATACAGAACATTTTCATGACTGTACTTGGACCAGGCTCAGTGTTGATGGATCACACTGTAATCTGACTGCGGCTAAGAGATTCATGGGACTTCATGGCGGGGGCTGGGGGCTGGCGGCGGGGGGGGGGGGGGGGGGGGGGGGGGTTGGGAGGGGAGGGGTGTCGGCTACAATTAAAATCCAGCTGCAAAAACGTGGAGGTCTGACTCACAATTCCTGTGATTCGGATCCAGGGGATTTGGATTGCAAGCAAAGGGTGAGAAAAGACTTATAGCCTCAGCACATTCCTCGGATGGTGAACTTTAGCATGAGGTTAAGGCATTCTAATTAAGATGGTATGCGTGGATTTAAACTCGGGGAATGGCTGGCACTTGGAACTGTTTGGTGTTGCAGTTTAGATTAACTTATTCTCTGAACTTACCCTTCCATCCATAAATGGGAATACCTGCCCCCTGCACTGTGACCTCCCTTCCTCCTCCACTCCCCTCCACCCTTGCAATCAAACTGAAGTCTGTGGCTAACCCTATGGAAGCCTGAATGCATTCTAAACCATTCCAGTGCTTGCAATGTCATACAACCAAGCTACTTGTAACCTGTGCATTAAAATACAACAAAGCTGTACTGATGTCACCACAAGGTCAAGCTGCTATAGCAAGATTAATTCTGGATGTGAGCACCAGATACATTGGCTGAATTTCACCGTCCCACTTGCCACAGGAAAGTTAGATCAAAGTTAGCACTCTTAATCGAAAATGTATCCATTTTAAAGAACACTCATAGAAATACTGGTATCACACTTGTGGAAAGATATGAAGACATTGGAGTGGTTGCAGAACAAATTGACGAAAATGGTTCCTAGGGAGATACCTCCGTTATGGGGATAGATTGGGGCAGCCACGGTGGCACAGTGGTTAGCACTGCTGCCTCACAGCGCCAGGGACCTGGTTTCAATTCTGGCCTCAGGTGACTGCCTATGTGGAATCTGCATGGGTTTCCTCCAGGTGCTCTGGTTTCCTTCCACAGTCCAAAGATGCACAGGTGAGGTGGATTGCCCGTGTTAAGTGTGTGGGGTTGTGGGGATAGGGCGGGGGAGAGGCCTTGGGTACAACATTCTGTCAAGAGATTCAGTGCAGATTGAACAGGCCGAATAGCCTCCTTCTGCGCTGTGGGATTCTATGACTGGGGAATTTGGGGCTGTTTCAGTTAGAGAAAAGAAGGCAGAGAGGAGGTTTGATCGAGGTGTTCAAAATCAAGATGGGTCCGGTCAGAGTAGAGAGTGAGACACTGTTCCCATTGGCGGAAGGGTCGTGAACCAGAGGGCACTGAATCAAGAAGACCGGCAAAAGAAGCAAAGGCAGCATGAGGAAACACGGTTTCACCCAGTGAGTGGGTGGTGGAGACAGATTCACACAGCGAGTGGTTAGGATCTGGAATGTACTGTCTGAGAGTGTGGTGGGGACAGATTCACACAGCGAGTGGTTAGGATCAGGAATGCACTGTCTGAGAGTGTGGTGGGGACAGATTCACACAGCGAGTGGTTAGGATCTGGAATGCACTGGCTGAGAGTGTGGAGGAGACAGATTCACACAGCGAGTGGTTAGGATCAGGAATGCACTGTCTGAGAGTGTGGTGGGGACAGATTCACACAGCGAGTGGTTAGAATCTGAAGTGCAGTGTCTGAGAGTGTGGTGGGGACAGATTCACACAGCGAGTGGTTAGAATCTGAAGTGCAGTGTCTGAGAGTGTGGTGGAGACAGATTCACACAGCGAGTGGTTAGGATCTGGAATGCACTGTCTGAGAGTGTGGTGGAGACAGATTCACACAGTGAGTGGGCTTCACTGTCTGAGAGTGTGGTGGGGACAGATTCACACAGTGAGTGGTTAGGATCTGGAATGTACTGTCTGAGAGTGTGGTGGAGACAGGTCCAATCATGAGTTTCAAAAGGAAATTGGAATATGATCTGAAAGGAAAAGGTTTGAAGAACCACAAGAGAAAGGCAGGAGAGTGGGACTAGCTGAGGGAGCCGGCCTGGCCTCCTCCTGTATGGTAACCATTCTAAGGTCTATGAAATTAAATTGAGACAAGTGTAACATAATGAAATAAATTAATTTCCTGCTGGAGTTAACTTTCTATTTACTCTCTGGAAACGCTCTTTTAACAGTCAAGTGAGTGAGATTAATACACTTAAACCCTTTAAAGATTAAAAACAGTTGAAAATATGGCACAACCTTTCTTACCCTGATGCACTATTTGATTCTGTAACACCTTCACTTGGCAATCGATGTGTATGAAAATGGAACATGTGCCTGCTGTGTCTCAGCAACAGCGAGCTGAATTCTACCTCAAATTCATCAGCTTCAGGCACTCCATTAACTCCAGTTGTTTGTTTGCTGTTTCTCTTCCCACATCCAGTGGTGCACAAGACAGCCTTTCATCTGTTCCCATAGCTAGTTATTCCTGGAACAGGTCACTAGTCTGTCATCAGGGGCTTATAGCTTGAGAGGGCGCCACTCCACATCAAGCGTGGCTGACCAGGAGTCTCTCCCACTCTTACTGCCAGCCATTGGCATGTTTGGAAGGATTTTGTAGGTTGACACTCAACCTGTTTGGCTACATTATGAAGCACCTTCCTTGACCATCAAGTCCTGGGGTGGGACTCGAACCCGGAGCTTCTGGCTCAAAAGCAGGGACTTTACCCACTGCGCCACAAGCCCTCGCATCAACTCCAGTAATAACGCATTGTGATCCAGATAGTCGTGAAGCAAAATGATATCTCACTGGATTAAGGAATGGACAAACTGACAGGCACATGGCTGTTACCAAATCCCAATGTAATCCGGGTTAGTGAGACTTGACTTAAGGCTGAATGGATAGATATTTGACTTCATTATTATATCACTCATCAATTACCTTTATTATAAATTGGAGTGTAGTCTTCTCATCAACCTGGTATGTGGTGCAGTACAGATAGAATCCAAGCAATGCAGCCAAACTGATCTGGAACAGCAAAAATTCACTGTGAAATATTTAGACAGATGTGTTTTCCTGAAAAAGTTTATTATTTGCTAATTACAGAATATTACTCAGCTTTTCCCCATTCTGCACTAATCACTGATTAGAAACCATAGAAACCATAGAATCCCGAGAATGCAGAAGGAGGCCATTCGGCCCATCGAGTCTGAACAAAGAACACAGAACAAAGAAAATTACAGCACAGGAACAGGCCATTTGGCCCTCCAAGTCTGCTGCCCAACTGAACTAAAACCCCCTACCCATCCAGGGATCATATTCCTCTATTCCCAACCTATTCATATATTTGTCCAGATGCCCCTTAAAAGTCACGATCATATCTGCTTCCACTATCTCCCCCGGCAGCGAGTTCCAGGCACCCACCACCCTCTGTGTAAAAAAACATGCCTTGTACATCTCCTTTAAACCTTGCCCCTCGCACCTTAAACCTGTGCCCCCTAGTAATTGACTCTTCCACCCTGGGAAAAAGCTTCTGACTATCCACTCTGTCCATGCCTCTCATAATCTTGTAGACTTCTATCAGGTCACCCCTCAACCTCCATCGTTCCAGTGAGAACAAACCAAGTTTCTCCAACCTCTCCTCATAGGGCGACACGGTGGCACAGTGGTTAGCACTGCTGCCTCACAGTGCCAGCGACCTGGGTTCGATTCCTGACTTGGGTCACTGTCTGTGTGGAGTTTGCATGTTTTCCCCGTCCCTGTGCGGGTTTCCTCCGGGTGCTCCGATTTCCTCCCACATTCTGTAAGACGTGCTGACCTACCCAGGCACTGCACTGTGGCAACTAGGGAAATTTCACAGTAACTTAATTGCAGTGTTAATGTAAGCCTTACTTGTGACTAATGAATAAACTTTACTTTAGCTAATGCCCTCCATACCATCCTGGTAAATCTTTTCTGTACCCTCTTCAAAGCTTCCACATCCTTCTAGTAGTGTGGCGACCAGAATTGAACATTATTTTCCAAGAGCAGCCTAACTAAGGTTCTCCACCAACAACAATCCCACCGAGGCCCTATCCCTGTAACCCCACATATTTACCCCGCTAATCACTCTAACCTATGCATCAAGGGGACACTAAGGGGCAATTTAGCATGGCCAATGCACCTAATCCGCACACCTTTGGACTGTGGGAGGAAACCTGAGCACCCAGACGAAATTCGAGAATAAATGTAAATACTCCACACATTGCTAACAGTTAAGCACCTTCTCGATGCACTTTAGGCAAACAATATTGATACAGTGCTGAGTGACTGGAACCCCCACATTTATCTACAATGCAACAAGTAATAGGCACTCTGTGGAGTGAATGTTAAGTTCTGGTTATATATCCTTCTTGGCAAATCGGGTTTGTGTGAGGTTTTAACTCGGATTGATAGATTAATGGGGCAACATGAATTGGGTGACATGAGTGACAGGCAGTGATCTGAGCAATCCATACAGCCCTTGCCATGCCAAGTGAAAGAATACACAGGGACATTAGAGGTGATGCACAGAGTCAGTATGAATGCCCGAAATCATTCAAATTAAAATCTTAAACTATATCCATAAAAGCTTGAAAAATGAACGCAATTTTCCTTTGCCCATTCTCCATGGTATCAGGAATTGTTGAAGAATTCCAGATCCCAGTCTACCTGCTGGATACTCCCCCCCCCTTGTGAAGCCCTTTATAAAGAGTCAGTGTTAAAAATGACCGCTCATAATCCCTCCTTGGCTGAGGTTATGGTATGCAAAACCCCAGACGGCCTCATACTCTTGGCTTCCAACGTGCTGGCAAGTGAGACTGTTTGTTTCAAAGCTGCAAAAACTCAAAGGAAGGGCCTGTAACCATCTGGCAGGAAATCGTGCAACACAGCGAGAGTTTAATTTTATTCTCATGGTGAGAGCAAGGCCAGCACGCATTGCCCTTGCATGCTGCCTATGAGTAGCTGGTGATGAGGCTTCTTGAAGAATTTGTTTCTTGCTGAGCCACTTCAGGAGCTCCTCTGAGAGTCTGTATGTAAATGTGCCGTCCTCTGCTCAAACTTAAAAGCTGTTAAACGTTTCAAGTGCTAAGCTGTTCCTGAAGACCCTCAGCCCCTAAAAATGTTTGCCTCAAGGCTTTTTATCTGCTGGAGGGTCGGCTTGATTTACCTTTCCTCAGGTTTGCACAGGGAGGGGATTGTATTGAGGTAAGGGGAAAATCAGAATGCCGTTCTTAGACAGTTGGGCAAAGTTCAGGCTGGATTTTCCTGGATGGCTCATGAACCAACGCAGCATCAATTTTCGGTCGGGATATCTCTCACCATCTTCTTGCAGGCAGCCAATCAAGAAGCCGCCTCCGGGAGTCCTGTCTAATTAAGAACAGCACGGTGGCACAGTGGTTAGCACTGCTGCCTCACAGCGCCAGGGACCTGGGTTCAATTCCCAGCTTGGGTCACTGTCTGTGTGGAGTTTGCACATTCTCTCCTGTCTGTGTGGGTTTCCTCCGGGTGCTCCGGTTTCCTCCCACAGTTTGAAATATTTGCTGGTTAGGTAGATTGACCATGCTAAATGGCCTCTTAGTGTCCGGCAGATTGGCAAGGTAGATACGTGGGGTTACAGGCCTGGCCTGGGGTGGGATTGTTGTCAGTGCAGGCTTGATGGGCCAAATGGCCTCCTTCTGCATTGTAGGGATTCTTGATTCTATTCTATGACAGGTGACAGTCTTTGTGAAGTTTGCACGTTCTCCCTGTGTCTGTGTGGGTTTCTTCCGGGTGCTCCAGTTTCCTCCCACAGTCCAATGATGTGCCGGTTAGGTAGATTGGCCATAGTAAATTGCCCCTTGGTATCCAAAGGCATGTAGGTTTGGTGGATTGGCCATGGTGAATACACAGGGATGGGGAGGGTCGGCTCTTTTGGAGAGTTGGTGTAAACGCAATGGCCTCTTCCTGCACTGTAGGGATTCTATAGTTCTCAGGACATTGGCCAGACAATGAAAGCAGGAAGCCCAATCAAAGGGCCTGCTCTGATGTCAGGTTGTCAGCCACAGTGGGAGATGTGAGAGCTGCTGAGACATGTAGGAGACCAAGAGGTCACCGCAAGGACAGGCTGGTCTCCAGTATTGGGAAAAAGTAAAAATCACGCATGGTCACAGCTCTGGCTGTCACTATGGAAGAGGAAATCTCCCACTGTATGGCATGCAGGCTATGCTCTGGCAATAGCATCCCAGAGGGTCCGTGTTGGGGTGATGGTGAGGGGATGTCGATAAGCCCCCCGCCTGTTTCTGGAAGGCTGTCTCCTGTTAAGTGTGAGGCTCTTGCCTCAGTGAGAGACCCGTCCACGGACTGAAAAATCCTGGCAGTGACATTAACATTCCCCAAATTGGCCCAGTAATGGTCCCACCTGCTGATGCCAGGTGGGCAACATCTGCCACATTGACCTATGGTAAGATCACTCATGGGGACAGAAGGCATCAGGTAGCTGACCCAATAGGCTAGTTTACAACACTGCTCCCTGTCCTAACGCACCTCTACCAAATAAACCTGTTGGACTTTAACCTGGTGTTGTGAGACTTGTTACTGTGTTTACCCCAGTCCAACACCGGCATCTCCACATCATGGCTAACGCACCTCTCCAGGAATAGGAAAATTCCGCCCCTGATGTCTGGATCCGGATTTTCATGGAGTTGTAAAGGACATTTAGAAATGGTGGGTGGGACCCAATTCTGGGATTTGCATCCCCAATTCTGTTGCCCCCAATTTTCAGTGGCAGGGGTGAAGGATATGTGCCAAGACCCTGCACAACCCAATCTGTGTAGGCATTTCCTAGCAAGCCACAGTTTTTGTGCAGTCGTGCCAGTTTCTCTTTAACTTGTGCTTCATGGATCTCAGAGTTATCCAGATTCAGGAACCTTTTGAACAGTAAGGTCAAAAGGTCTTACCCATGCCCCCTTCCATGCTAACACATGCCACCCCACCTACTCTCAATGCCCCCCATACCCTCCATGCCAATTCATGGCACTTGGATGCTCATTCATCTAGTATACGGTCTGTACCAAACCAATTACCTCTATAGTAATAATGACATGTATGAAACTTATAAAAAACACACTCATTCATTATTTTCTTTATAAAAACTGCTGTTGCTACAACTCTATAAAAGTTTGAACCACTCTATATTGGTCCTTTATAGATCATAGAAGTTATAAGCATTTGATACCTCTTTATCTTGCACAAGTAAATATTGAACCATTGACAAAAGAGATCACAGAAAAAAGCTTATTATAACATCATAAAACAAATCAAGCAAAGTCAACAGCTCTCTCCAGCTGTGTCAACAAAGTTAATCATCTTAAGAGCATCTGGGTCTTAAGAGCATCTGGGCTCTCGACCAAGCTGGGAGGTATGAGTTGGTATGGGGGTAGGTGGGGTGGCATGACTAAATGTGGAGTACATGAGGATTTATTGGGGTGGGTGGGGGCAAATGTTGGCATGCAGGGTATGAGCGGCTTGGAGGTGGCATGGGGATGAGCTGGTCAAGGTGATGGGGTGTGAATTGTGAGGGTCGGGGGGCCTAAAATGTAACAGGGACGAAGTCTCAAAGAGAAGGGGTGAACATTTTAACCAGCCCCTCTCAGCACCCGATTGCTCATGTGGCCACTTCCGATCTGCACACCCCCTCCCCCGCTGGGGGAAGTGGCCCAACTCTATCATGCTCCGACCCCCTGGAGTGAAAACTGGGCCTAAGAGAACTGAGACTGGGCTAGCACATCGAGGAATTTCCTGACTCAAGACACCCACCTCAGTAGCAAAGATCCAGCCCGCAGTGTCTGATAACTGACCAAGCTCCAATAGTTGAGGGGTCATGAGAAAGGGAATGTGGAGACATGATTAAATCTAAGACTTTGAACACAGGGCAGGAGAAATGTCTTCAAACAGAGAGCTAAGAAGGTGTGGAAGTCACTTCCAGGGCTAGTGGCTGGCCCAAGAGCTATAATAACATTCAAGATTGCATTGAGTAGTTGGTTGAAGGAAATGGGGCTTGCTTCATTCTGGGGACAAAATGGGCAAACGTGATCAGAATGATTTGGAGGGTAAATGAAGCTATGCATCAACATGGTCGATTCCAATACTGCAATTCTAACAGGACCAACAGGCAAGCTACCAACCCAACATCCCAGTTGAAAGTGGATGTGGCCTAGGAGGGTCTTGCCGGCTAATCCCCAAGGATGGAGCCCCCTCAGTGCCAAGGAAATATCCTGAGCATACAGGGAAACATTGCTCAAGTGTGCAAACAGTAAAAACATTCTTCAAAAGCCAAGGGGAATGGAGTGGAGGTACAAATCTTTTAGGATTTAATTGAATGGTGTAGCAATCTCAAGGGGCTGAGTCACCTATTCTATGTTCTTAAGCCTTCAGCAGACAAGGTCTGAGCACTTATCAGTTTTGCTTTCAATTGCGTCAATTTATCAAAGTGTTCTAATAGTGAAAGAGCCGGGGCAGATTAAATCTCCTCTCTCTTTCCCAACATATTCCTAAAGACATGGTCTGTGCAATCAGATGTTACTATATTTGATCAACAGCTCTAAAAGTTGGAAAGCTGTGTTTTAGCTTGGAGATGCTCAAGAGCTGGGTATTTTCCCAGAAGTGGCCAAACTGTAAATCAGGATATGATTGGTTCATCAGTTGAAAAGGAACTCTGGAAAGCTACACAATCAGGATTATTGTGACCTGAGGCAAAGAGGGATCACAGTGTCCCTACAGTGTTGAAGGAGGCCATTTGGCCCATCGAGTCTGCACCGACTCTCTGATAGAGCATCTTCGCCAGGCCCTTTGCCCTGCCCTATCACCGTAATCCTGCGCATTTACCATGGCCAATCCACCTAACCTACACATCTTTGGACTGTGGGAGGAAACCAGAGCACTCGGACGAAACCCACTCAGACACGGGGAGAACGTGCAAACTTCACGCAGTGACCCAAGGTGGGAATCGAACCCGGATCCCTGGCGCTGTGAGGCAGCAGTGCTAACCATTTTCCCTGACCATCCCTGATTGAATAACGAGCAACATATTGTGGAAGGGTGTAGTCACCTTGTGCCACAATTGTGTGCAGAGTAATGTGGATGTTTGTAGCTGCAAAAGACATCTTTGTTGTATCGACTACTTAAAGTGAAATTTACTTTTTTACTTGAAGTATCATTTGCCTGTTAATTCATGTTTATATTGATTCAGATTTGTGTTAAAATAAAAGTTGCAAAAAGTGAAACTTGTTGGTAATTTCTTCCTTGGGGGTCATTCATTAAAATTTGGTTATTTTGGTTCTTGGTTCTTTCATAGGGATTGTAAGAAAGTTTAACCAGGGAATAAGTTTCAGAGGAGTAAAGCAAAGATGCAGCTGGGCCTATCGCAATGAAGAAAGAGATGTTGTGGAAGGGTGTAGTGGAACAGAATGCTGCACGATAGTAGATCGATATGGTACTGTAGGCAATATGGTGGCATAGTGGTTGGGGTGGTATGGCAGCACACTGGTTAGCACTGCTGCCTCACAGCACCAAGGACCCAAGTTCAATTCCCAGCTTGGGTCACTGTCTGTGTGGAGTCTGCACATTCTCCCGTGTCTGTGTGGGTTTCCTCCCGGTGCTCCGGTTTCCTCCCACAGTCCGAAAGACGCGCTGGTTAGGTGCATTGGCCATGCGAAGTTCTCCCTCAGTGTACCCGAACAGGTGCCGGAGTGTGACGACTAGGGGATTTTCACAGTAACTTCAATGCAGTGTTAATGTAAGCCTACCTGTGACACTAATAAATAAACTCTAAAACTTTAAGCTGCCAAGATGAGTAAGGTACCGCCTGTACTACCACCAATAACCAACTGGAAAATCAAATGCCCATTCATGTTGAGAGCTAAATTAAGCTATTGTTTTAGTTATTAATGTGGACAGGACAATCTCGTACTCAATTTTACAAAATAAAAGTCAATCCCTATAGGAATTTTATATTATTACAGTTCCTTAATCTTTATTGTATGGGTATCAATGCTAATTTATCAGCCACTAGTTCAATAAATCCCAGCTGTGAAATTCAAACCCTACACGATAGATTTATAAAACAATCAAAGCCGTGTACCTTCATTATTATTCATCGCAAAGAATTCTACATTGCCCAGTATTCTCACAATGAGCTCTTCATACTCCAGTACTGGGAGGTTACCAGTTGTGGACTCTGGGGGGAGTTAACCCCAAAGGGTTCTCAACAGTGTGTCCAGGGTTTGGGAGGGGCGTGATAACAGCTTTATGTCTTGCCTCGGAAGGAGGAGTCTGGAAACAAAAAGGCCTCTTGCTGGAAGCACCCATTCTGCCTCTCTAATGACAATGGTCCAAATTGGGGCCTTCCACTTCAACAGTATATTGTGTGGGATTTTATATAGGGTTCCAGTGCAGAATCAGGCCATTCAGCCCACTGGTTCAGACCAGTGATTATGCTCCACATGGGTATCCTCCCACCCATCATTATCTAATACCAGCAGCATATCCTCTATTCCATTCTACCCTCATGTATTTATCTATGTTCCCCTTAATTGCACTCACGTTGTTCACCTCAGCTTCTCCATGTGGTCGCACCTTCCAAATTCACACCACTCTTTGGGTACAAGAGTTTCTCTTGAATTTTTTATTGGTTTAATAGTGACTATCTTATATTTATGACACTTTTTTTTGTTATTCCCTACATCTACCCCATGAAAGGTCTTGTGGCGCAGTGGGTAATGTCCCGGCCTCTGAGCTAGAAGCTCTGGGGTTCGAGTCCCACCCCAGGACTTGGTAGTCAAGGAAGGTGCGCTCATAATGCGGGCCAAACAGGTTGAGTGTCAATATGTAAATCCTTCAAAACACGCCAATGGCTGGCAGTAAGAGCAGGAGAGACTCCTGGTCAGCCATGCTTGATATGGAGTGGACCTCCCCGCTCTCCCCCCCCCCCCCCCCTCTCCCCCCCCCCCCCCCCCCCCCCCCCACAAGGTATAAGCCTCTGGCGACATACCAGCAACCTGTTCCAGGTAAAACTTTGCTAGAGAAACAACATTCACCCATAGGGAGGTTTGCTAGTGTTATTGGGGAGGGTTTAAACTAGATTTGCAGTGGGATGGGAACCAGAGCGCCAGAGCAGATAGTGGAGTGGGGGTGAAAATAAATGATGTTAATAGTTCATGCAAAATCACAAATAGAAGGGTTGTGTGTGGTGGTAATAATCTTCTGAGGTGTGTCTATTTCAATGCCAGGAGTATTGTGGGGAAGGCAGACGAGCTGAGGGCGTGGATTGACACATGGAATTATGACTTATAGCCATTAGTGAAACTTGGCTACAGGAGGGGCAGGACTGGCAGCTCAATGTTCCAGGATTCCGATGTTTCAGACATCATAGAGGCAGGGGGATGAGGAGTGGGTGGGGGGGAGGGGGGGCATTGCTAGTCAGGGAAAATATTACAGCAGTGCTCAGGCAGGACAGATTAGAGGGCTTGTCTACCGAGGCCATATGGGTGGAGCTGAGAAACAGGAAAGGTATGACCACATTAATGGGGTTGTATTATAGACCACCCAATAGCCAGCGAGAATTGGAGGAGCAAATCTGCAGAGAGATAGCAGACAACTGCAGGAAACATAAAGTTGTGATAGTAGGGGATTTTAATTTTCCACATATAGATTGGGACTCCCATACTTAAAGTTCTAGAAGGGTTAAGAGTTTGTAAAATGTGTTCAGGAAAATTTTCTAAATCAATATATAGAGGTACCAACTAGAGAGGATGCAATATTAGATCTCCTATTAGGAAACGAGTTAGGACAAGTGACAGAAGTGTGCGTATGGGAACACTTTGGTTCCAGTGATCATAACGCCATTAGTTTCAACTTGATCATGGATAAAGATAGATCTGGTCCTCGGGTTGAGGTGCTAAACTGGAAAAAGGCCAAATTTAAAGAAATGAGAAAGGATCTAAAAAGCGTGGATTGGATGTGATTGGTAAGTGGGAGGCCTTCAAAGGAGAAATTTTGAGAGTGCAGAGCTTGTATGTTCCTGTCAGGATTAAAGGCAAAGTGAATAAGAATAAGGAACCTTGGTTCTCGAGGGATATTGGAACTCTGATAAAGAAGAGAGAGATGTATGACATGTATAGGCAACAGGGAGCAAATAAGATGCTTGAGGAGTATAAAAAGTGCAAGAAACTACTTAAGAAAGAAATCAGGAGGGCTAAAAGAAGACATGAGGTTGCTTTGGCAGACAAGGTGAAGGATAATCCTAAGAGCTTCTACAGGTATATTAAGAGCAAAAGGATAGTAAGGGATAAAATTGGTCCTCTTGAAGATCAGAGTGGTCGGCTATGTATGGAACCAAAAGAAATGGGGGAGATATTAAATGGGTTTTTTGCATCTGTATTTACTAAGGAAACTGGCTTGGAGTCTATGGAAATAAGGCAAACAGGTAGGGAGGTCATGGAACCTATACAGATTAAAGGGGAGGAGGTGCTTGCTGTCTTGAGGCAAATCAGAGTAGATAAATCCCCAGGACCGGACAGGGTATTCCCTCGGACCTTGAAGGAGACAAGTGTTGAAATTGCAGGGGCCCTGGCAGATATATTTAAAATGTCGGGATCCACGGGTGAGGTGCCGGATGATTGGAGGATAGCTCATGTTGTTCCGTTGTTTAAAAAAGGCTCAAAAAGTAATGCCGGAAATTACAGGCCAGTAAGTTTGACGTCAGTAGTAGGTAAATTATTGGAAGGAGTACTAAGAGATAGGATCTACAAATATTTGGATAGACAGGGGCTTATTAGGGAGAGTCAGCATGGCTTTGTGCATGGTAGGTCATGTTTAACCAATCTATTAGAGTTTTTCGAGGAGGTTACCAGGAAAGTGGATGAAGAGAAGGCAGTGGATGTTGTCTACATGGACTTCAGTAAGGCCTTTGACAAGGTCCCGCATGGGAGGTTAGTTAGGAAGGTTCAGTCGCTAGGTATACATGGAGAGGTAGTAAATTGGATTAGACATTGGCTCAATGGAAGAAGCCAGAGAGTGGTAGTGGAGGATTGCTTCTCTGAGTGGAGGCCTGTGACTAGTGGTGTGCCACAGGGATCAGTGCTGGGTCCATTGTTGTTTGTCATCTATATCAATGATCTGGATGATAATGTGGTAAATTGGATCAGCAAATTTGCTGATGATACAAAGATTGGAGGTGTAGTGGACAATGAGGAAGGTTTTCAAAGCTCGCAGAGGGATTTGAACCAGCTAGAAAAATGGGCTGAAAAATGGCAGATGGAGTTTAATGCAGACAAGTGTGAGGTATTGCACTTTGGAAGGACAAACCAAGGTAGAACATACAAGGTAAATGGTAGGACACTGAAGAGTTCAGTAGAACAGAGGGATCTGAGAATACAGATACATAATTCCCTAAAAGTGGCATCACAGGTAGATAGGGTCGTAAAGAGTGCTTTTGGTACATTGGCCTTTATAAATCAAAGTATTGAGTATAAGAGTTGGAATGTTATGGTGAGGTTGTATAAGACATTGGTGAAGCCGAATTTAGAGTATTGTGTGCAGTTTTGGTCACCTAATTACAGGAAGGATATTAATAAGGTTGAAAGAGTGCAGAGAAGGTTGACAAGGATGTTGCCGGGACTTGAGAAACTGAGTTACAGAGAAAGGTTGAATAGGTTAGGACTTTATTCCCTGGAGCGTAGAAGAATGAGGGGAGATTTGATAGAGGTGTATAAAATTATGATGGGTATAGATAGAGTGAATGCAAGCAGGGTTTTTCCACTGAGGCTAGGGGAGAAAAAAATTAGAGGACATGGGTTAAGGGTGAAAGGGGAAAAGTTTAAAGGGAATATTAGTGGGGGGCTTCTTCACACAGAGAGTGGTGGGAGTGTGGAATGAGCTGCCAGATGAAGTGGTGAATGTGGGCTCACTTTTAACATTTAAGAAAAACTTGGACAGGTACATGGATGAGAGGGGTGTGGAGGGATATGGTCCAGGTGCAGGTCAGTGGGACTAGGCAGAAAAATGGTTCGGCCCAGCCAAGAAGGGCCAAAAGGCCTGATTCTGTGCTGTAATGTTCTATGGTTCTATTCATAATGGTGATAACATCTATTGGGCAAACCCTTGGCCTTAATTTTTCTTGAGAAATGATGTTTGAACATTCTTGCTAGGTATAACCTCTTGGTTACAGTATCATTCTTGTAAATAATTTTTGCATTTTGAATTTCATGTTGACTATTTTAAATTATATTTTTAATTTCTAGATGCTTTTTGGTTCCAACATTTAAAAATTGGTCACAAATTAAAATTTTCCCAGCCACACACATGTGGGCAATCTCCCTTTCCCACTCTAGATATTCTTACAGTCTTTGAGATCTTGGGTACCTTACTTGAAGGCATAAACTGGGACAAAATTGTTCCCTTTCCAAGTAGGAATTACATTGAACTTAGAATGCAGAAACAGGCCATTTGGCCCACTCACTCCACACGAGCCACCTCCCAAGATAGTAATCCCTGTATTACTGACAGTGCCGTGCGCTAGCAAGGCCAGAAACAGGAGGATAACTAGGATGACTACGTGGTTAGAGGGGTGATGCAGGAGAATGGGTTTCGAATTCCTGAGCCACTGGGACAGGTTCTGGGAAGGTGGGACCTGTACAAACTGGATGGGTCACACCCCAACAGGAATGGGACTAATACCCTGGCAGGGCTGTTTGCTGTTGGGGAGGCTTTAAGCTAGCATGGCAGGGGGATGGATATCTGAGCAGGAGTAGAGGAGATGGAAACTGAGTTAGAAACAAAAGGTAGAAAAAGTGAAAGCAAAAAGGGAGACATAGTAACAAACGGTAAAAAGCAAACAGTGACTCCATTGTCCCGAGAGATGGGCTTAGTGTGTGAAAAAGTGGTAGAAAAACAAAATTAAGAGTTCTGTATCGTAATGCACGTAGCATGAAAATAAGATTAATGAACTGACAGCACAAATGTGTTGTCTCAGTAATGGCTATCGGATCAATGGATATGGTCTGATAGACATTACTGAGACCTTGTTACAAGGAGATAAAGTTGAGAAATCAATATCCAGGGTTATTTGATATTTAGGAAGGGCAGACAGGAAGGAAGAGGCAGTGGGGTAGCTCTGCTAATAAAAAAGGAAATAAGTACAGTTCTGAGGGATGATCTAGGCTGAGAGGATGCAGAGTCAATTTGGTCAGAAGTGACAAATACCAAAGGAAGGGATTTGATTTGATTTATTATTGTCGCATGTATTAGTATCCAGTGAAAAGTATTGTTTCTTGCGCGCTATACAGACAGAGCATACTGTTCATAGAGAAGGAAACGAGAGTGCAGAATGTAGTGTTACAGTCATAGCTAGGGTGTAGAGAAAGGTCAACTTAATGCAAGGTAGGTCCACTCAAAAGTCTGACGGCAGCAGGGAAGAGTTCTTGAGTCGGTTGGTACGTGACCTCAGACTTTTGTATCTTTTTCCCGGAGGAAGAAGCTGGAAGAGAGAATGTCCGGGGTGCGTGGGGTCCTTAATTATGCTTTGCCGAGGCAGTGGGCAGTATAGACAGAGTCAATGGATGGGAGGCTGGTTTGCATGATGGATTGGGCTACGTTCACGACCTTTTGTAGTTCCTTGCGGTCTTGGGCAGAGCAGGAACCATACCAAGCTGTGATACAACCAGAAAGAATGCTTTCTATGGTGCATCTGTAAAAGTTGGTGAGAGTCGTAGCTGACATGCCAAATTTCCTTAGTCTTCTGAGAAAGTAGAGGCGTTGGTGAGCTTTCTTAACTATGGGTGTCAGCATGGGGGGACCAGGACAGGTTGTTGGTGATCTGGACACCTAAAACCCTGAAGCTCTCGACCCTTTCTACTTCGTCCTCGTTGATGTAGACAGGGGCATGTTCTCCTTTACGCTTCCTGAAGTCGATGACAATCTCTTTCATTTTGTTGACATTGAGGGAGAGATTATTGTTGCTGCACCAGTTCACCAGATTCTCTGTCTCATTCCTGTACTCTGTCTCAACATTGTGGTGGGCTGATGTTTCTTGCGCGCTATACCATCCTCGGATGGTGAAGACTAGCACGAGGGGACATAGCTTTAAATTGAGGGGTGAGAGATATAGGACAGATGTTAGAGGTAGGTTCTTTACTCAGAGAGTAGTAAGGGCGTGGAATGCCCTGCCTGCAGCAGTGGTGGACTCGTCAACGTTGAGAGCATTCAAGTGGTTATTGGATTAACATATGGATGATATTGGAATAGTGTAGATTAGAGGGGCTTTAGATTGGTACCACTGGTCGGCGCAACATCGAGGGCCGAAGGGCCTGTACTGCGCTGTAATGTTCTATGTTCTATGATGTGAGTGGTTGGAGTATTGTATAAGCTGCCGAAAAGCAGCCACACTATAGGAAAGAGTTTAAATCAAGGAATAACAAATGCATGTAAAACGAGCACTGCATTAATCATGGGTGACTTTAATTTCCATATAGAATTGAGTAATCAAATTGGAAATGGCAACCAAGAAAATGAATTCCTTGGGTATATTTGGGATGGTTTTTTGGAGCAATATGTTACGGAGCCAAATAGGGATGAGGCAATCTTGGATCTGGCAATGTGTAATGAGGTAGGTTTAATAAATAACCTCAAGGTTAAGGATCCCCTGGGAAGTAGTAATCACAGTGCGATAGAATTTAGCATTCAACCTGAGTGGAAGAAAATTGGGACTGAAATATCAGTGGGAAACTGAAAGGGAATTTTGAAGTTGAGGATGGAATTGGCTGAAGTGGGCTGGTGATATATATTAGTAGGTGAGACAATAGATGTGCAGTGGCAGATATTGAGGGTGATAATCCATGACTTCCAGCAAAAATACATCCCAATGAGGAGGAAAGACTCTAAGGGGAGGAAGAACCTCCCATGGGCAATCGAGGAAACTAAGGAGGGTATTAAGTTGAAAGTAGGAACATATAAAGTGGCAAAGGTTAGTGATAGGTCAGAAGAATGGGATGGATTCAGAATGCAACAAAAAATTACTAAAAGAAAACCAGGAAGGAGAAAATAAACAACGAAAAACATAAAAACAGACAAGAGTTTTTTTAAAAATACATTAAAAGGGAGGGAGAAATAAAAGAAAGCATTGCCTCTTAGAGAATAAAACTGGGGAAGTAATTATGGGGAATAAGGAAATGGCAGAGGAGTTAAATAGATATTTTACATTGGCCTTTACTGTGGAGGATGCTACAAGTATCCCAGAAATAGTAAAAAATACTGGGGATTAATTCAATACAGTCACCATCACCAGAGAATTGGTTTTAGGCAAATTAATGGGGTTAAAAACTGAAAAATAGGTTCGGAATAAAAAACACAAACAGCCAGGACTGCACAGGATTCCTGCAAAATAACCCGCGTGTTCTAATAACATTTTCCCGTCGGGGGGGGGGGGGGGGGGGGTCTCCGGATCCGCAGAGGGGAATCTCCTCCAGACTCCTCCCAACCTGGTTTACACCCCAGGGTCTCAAAGGAGGAGAAATCGTGGAGGCATTGGTCGGCATTTTCCAAAAAATCCTTAGATTCTGGAACTGTGCCAAAGGATTGGAAAACTGTCAGCGTGGTACCCTTGTTCAAAATGGGAAGGCGGCAAATTGCAGGAAACTACAGGCCAGTCAGCCTAACTTCAGTTATTGGAAAAATATTAGATTCGATTATTAAGGAGAAAACAGCAGTGCATTTGCAAAGTCATGATCTGATCAAGCAGAGACAGCGTGGTTTCATGAAGACGAAATAATGCTGACAGGTTTACTCGAGTTCTCTGGGGAGGTATCAACCAGAGAAGATAGAGGAGAGCCAGTCAATGTTGTATATTTGGATTTTCAAAAGGCATTTGATAAGGTGCCACACAAAAGGCTGCTGCACAAGATAGGAGCTCAGGTGTTGGGGGTAATATTCTGGCATGGATAGAGGATTGGTGAAATAACAGGAAGCAGCAAGTAGAATGGACCTACCTCATATTAAGTTGATCTTTCTCTACACCCTAGCTATGACTGTAACACTACATTCTGCACTCTCTCCTTTCCTTCTCTATGTACAGTATGCTTTGTGCAAGAAACAATACTTTTCACTGTATACCAGTATATATGACAATAATAAATCAAATCAAATATCAACTCTCAATCCCCTAAGTGCCAATGGATACAGGCCCAGTCTTTCCTCATTTGATAAACTGCTCCATCCGCCGGGCACGGTAGCACAGTGGTTAGCACTGCTGCCTCTCAGCGCCAGGGACCCGGGTTCGATTCCCAGCTTGGGTCACTGTCTGTGTGGAGTCTACACGTTCTCCCCGTGTCTGCGTGGGTTTCCTCTGGCTGCTCCGGTTTCCTCCCACAGTCCGAAAGACGTGCTGGGTAGGTGCATTGTCCATGCTAAATTCTCCCTCAGTGTTACCCGAACAGGCGCCGGAGTGTGGTGACGAGGGGATTTTCACAGTAACTTCATTGCAGTGTTAATGTGAGCCTACTTGTGGCACTAATAAATAAACTTTAAAAATAACCAGCCCAAGTATTTGTCAATGGAACCTTCTCTGAACTATTTCTAATGTATTAGATCCTTTCCTAAATAAGGAGACCAAAGCTATACTCTAGATGTGGTTTCACCAGCACCCTGCAGGACTGTAGCAAAACATCTCCACTTTCATTTTCCTTGCAATAAATGACAATATTTCATTTCCCTTCCTAATCACTTGCTGTACCTGCATACTAACATTTTACGATTGATGTACCAGGACACCCAGATCCCTCTGTACCACAGCTATCCCTCTGTATATACAGCTTTTCAATTCTTTCTGCCAAAATGGACAAGGTCACATTTTCCCACACCTGCTAAATATTTACCCACTCACTTAACCTCTCTATAATCCCTTTGCAGACTTCCAGCCGTTCACTTTGGTGGGATCTTCTGGTCCAGCCGACGGTGCACCCCCGCCATGCGTTTCCTGGGAGTAAGGGGTGTAATCAATGGGAAACCTCATTGACATTGGAGGGACCATAAGATCCTGCTACCAGCTAATGGTGAGCCGCCTCTGCTTCACTGCGGAGCACACGACGGGTTGCGCACAAAACCCCTTTCCATATGTTCACTTCACAACTTACACTTCTGCCGATCTGTATATCAGCAACAGATTTAGAATCCAGATATTTGTGTCATCCAAGTCATTGATAAAATTGTAAATAACCAAGCCCCTAGCTCTGTGGAACTCCACTTGGCACATCTTGCCAACCCAAAAATGACCCATTTATGTCTACTCTCTGTTTCCTGTTAGCTAAATCAATCATTAATCCATGCTCCTGTATTACTCTCTACGCCAGGACCTCTTACTTTGCATAGTAACCTTGTTAAATGCCTCTGGAGGTCTAAGGGTAGCACATCCACAGGTTCCCCTTTGCTTCTTACTGCCTCAAAGAACTCCAATAAACTAGTTGAACATGATTTTCCTTTCACAAAACCATACTGACTCTGCCTGATTGCCTTGAGATTTGCTAAGCATTCCACTATAACCTCTTAATAACAGATTCCAGCAATTTCCCTACAACAGTCAACAGCCTTTAGTTTCTTGCTTCCTGTTTCCTTCCTTTCTCGAATAGAGGACTCACACGCATGCGCATAGACCCCCTGTAACCCATAGCAATGTCTCTGCCTCTCACGCATGCGCATAGACCCCCTGTAACCCATAGCAATGTCTCTGCCTCTCACGCATGCGGATAGACCCTCTGTAACCCATAGCAATGTCTCTGCCTCTCGCGCATGCGGATAGTCCCCCTATAACCCATAGCAATGTCTCTGCCTCTCACGCATGTGCATAAACCCCCTGAGTCCCATTCACTATTTTCCAATCTGATGGGACTGCTCAAGGCTCTAAAGCACTTTGGAAAATTAAAACCAATACATCGACTATCCCTGCAGCCACTTTAAGACTCTAGGGGACTTGTCAGCTTTTAGAACAAAGAACAAAGAACAATACAGCACAGGAACAGGCCCTTCGGCCCACCAAGCCTGCGCCAACACATCATGCCTTTCTAAACTATAGACATTTTGCCTTTACATGGTCCGAATCCCCCTAATCCCTGCCTAGCCATGTATCTGTCAAGATGCCTCTTAAACATTGCTATTGTATCTGCTTCTCCCACCTCCTCTGGCAGCGTGTATCTCCTTTAAAGTTTCCCCCTTTGACCTTAAGCCTCTGTCCCCCAGTAATTGGCATTTCTGGGCAAAGGACTCTGACTCTCCATTCTATCCACACTTCTCATAATTTTGTAAACTTTTATCAAGTCACCCCCTCAGGCTCTAACGTTCAAGTGAAAACAAACCAAGTTTGTCCAATGTCCCCTCATAGCTAACCAAGTTCTGATCATTTTCATGGTGTCTTTTCCCTGGTGATGGCAATTGATGTAAGTTCCTCCCACCCTTTCACCTCCTGATATTTATGGTCATTGGTCATTGCATTTTATTACAAATAAAATTATCCTTGACCGGAAGAAAGATTTGCGGCATTTCTGTTGTGGTGAAGAGTCACCCTCAAACCAAGACATTGCCTCTGTTTCTTTCTCCACAGAGGCTACCAGACCTGCTTTGCAGGATTTTTATGTTTGTCTTTCCGATTTCCAGCATCTGTAATATTTTGCTTTTGACATTGACATGGTCCCTTCTGTCTGTAAACTGTCCTCACTTGACAATTAAACTCTGACTGACCTCACCTAATAGCATTTTCATTGTTCATCTTTAACAGGACACCTTAGCAGCACAATCAACATTGCATGTTCCAGGCCTGGACTCCCCTCTCATGCTAAATCATTTGACTTAAAATGACCAATCGAACGTCGGGGAGGCCAAGTGGTATTATCACTAGTCTATTAATCCGGAAATTTAGCTAATGTTCTGGGGACCCGGGTTCAAATCCTGCCACAGCAGAAGTGGCATATCGCAAAACGATTATTCCAGAAACTCAGCTAATGTTCTGGGGACCCAGGTTCGAATCCCTCCACGGCAGATGGTGGAATTTGAATTCAATATTTAAAAAAATCTGGAATTAAGAATCTACTGAGCGGACAGCACAGTGGCACCAGTGGTTAGCACTTCTGCCTCACGGCACCAGGGACTCGGGTTCGATTCCTGGCTTGGGTCGCTGTCTGTGGAGAGTCTGCACATTCTCCCCATGTGTGCGTGGGTTTCCTCCGGGTGCCCTGGTTTCCTCCCACAGTCCAAAGATGTGTGGATTAGGTGCATTGGCCATGCTAAATTGCCCCTTAGTGTCAGGAGAACTAGCTAGGGTGAATACATGGGGTTATGGGGATAGGGCCTGGGTGGGATTGTGGTTGGTGCAGACTCAATGGGCCGAATGGCCTCCTTCTGCACTGTAAGGATTCTATGATTCTATTCTATCAGGGTCACTGTTAGGCATTCATTTGCATTAGCTGATATCCCATGGCATTGCTCACTTAGGTGGTCACATCAGCTGATATACCGAGGCCCATATTCTGCTGGGTATGGGTGGTTGAGTATAAATGTATAACTTAATCTTCCTCCTCAGGCCACAGTTTATTGGCTATTATAAGAATAATTACTGGCCAATTACTCTTAGGCACTGCCTGAGACCACAGCTCAACACAAAGTCATTCAATCTCTTAAATCCTTCCAGGTTGCTTGGCATAGAGTCATTGTCATAGTCATAGAGGTTTACAGCATGGAAACAGGCCCTTCGGCCCAACTTGTCCATGCTGCCCTTATTGTTTTTTAAAACCCCTAAGCTAATCCCAATTGCCCGAATTTGGCCCATATCCCTCTATACCCATCGTACCCATGTAAATATCTAAATGCTTTTTAAAAGATAAAATTGTACCCGCCTCTACTGCTACCTCTGGCAGCTTGTTCCAGACACTCACCACCCTCTGTGTGAAAAAATTGCCCCTCTGGACAGTTTTGTATCTCTCCCCTCTCACTTAAACCTATGCCCTCTAGTTTTTGACTCCCCTATCTCTGCGACATAATGTAATGTTCCACGGTGTAAGGATCTTAAAGCTTTTATATTCAATGTACTCCACCTCACACTGACTTAAATGAAGATGCTCATTGTGGGGGAATAATAGAACAGTCAGTTGATACAATATCATCCCAACTGTACTATTGTGGAAAATTAAGCTTAATCCCCAGTGAGTCAAGGACAGTTGGTGTCTTCAGGTTAAGAGGGTTTGAAGTTTAAAGTTTTTAAAAGTTTATTCGTTAGTGTCACAAGTAGGCTTACATTAACACTGCAATGAAGTTACTGTGGTATGTCTCCTCCTTTGCCCAAAACCGCAAAACGCTACAAAGGGTCGTGAACAAAGCCCAGTCCATTATGCAAACCAGCCTCTCTTCCACCTTCTTCCGTCGGGAAAAATATACAAAAGTTTGAGGATACGTGCCAGCCGACTCAAGAACAGCTACTTCCCTGCTGCTGTCAAGACTTTTGAACGGACCTACCTCGCATTAAGTTGATTTTTCTCTACACCCTAGCTATGACTGTAACACTACATTCTGCACTCTCTTCTTTCCTTCTCTATGAACGGCATGCATTGACTGTATAGCGCGCATGAAACAATACTTTTCACTGTATGCTAATACATGTGACAATAATAAATCAAACTAAAAAAATCCCCTAGTGGCCACACCCCAATGCCTGTTCGGGTGCACTGAGGGAGAATTTAGCATGGTCAATGCACCTAACCAGCACATCTTTCTGACTGTGGGAGGAAACCAGAGCACCCGGAGGAAACCCACGCAGACATGGGGAGAACGTGCAGACTCCGCACAGACAGTGACTCAAGCAGGAATTGAACCCGGGTCCCTGGCACTGTGAGGCAGCAGTGCTAACCACTGTGCCACCCCAGATCAAACCACACACATATCGATCAGCCCCTATTGCAAGGCTGTACATTATAAATTCCAATATCCACATTTATAATGGAAACTCTCTATGTAACTTTGTCACACTGCAACTCCACCCTGCTGGCATTGGAATGCCTCCCCTGTTACATGGCCATGGGCAGTCTCAATAAGGTTGGCAGCAAGCACATGCAGTTGCAGGGTTCGGGATTATTTCAGTTAGAATAGCTGGCATGAAATGGCTGCAAAATGCACTTGGACACACTGTTGTAAAAATGTGAAATTTTATGCACTCGACACACAACTCAAGACTCTTCACTCCTGCCGGAGAGCAACAAGGAGTGTAAACCTGCCCACTCCCCGCCCACCACACTGTCTAAAACCCAGACAACTGCTTTTTATTATTCAATACCTATTGTTTACCAAACCCAGCGGGGGAAAAGTCTCTCTCGAAATTTGCTAATTTCCTACGACTTGTGTGCAAGTTACAATACCGAATATTGCTTTATCTAAAGCGGGTGACACAAGCTCTGATTGTGTTTGAGTATCGTGGTGGGAGGGGATTACAAGTTTAACTTTCGGTTTATATATATAGATAAATATTGTACACCTTTAGAATCACTCCCACAAGTTAGCAAACACGTCCCAGAGTGACTGAGAATTCAATTATCTCTGACCTACTCTCATTCCTGTACACTGTTAGACTTTGTTGCTGACTTTTAATCACAATGCCACAGCGGCTGTCACAAGACACAATGTGCAGCAGGATCTGCTCAGTAAGACATGCCCTCAAAATCACAGCTCACACACACACACTGACCATGCAAATCCAGACGCCTCTAAGCAGTCATGTCTTGGCATGCAACACCCTTGTCCCGTTTCCCCTTTAGTTAGCCTGGAGCAGTGGGAGGCAGGGTGTTAAAAGGCAGTGATTTTTATATATATATCTATATAAATGCTGTTTGTTGGTGTGGGGGAAGAAAAAACACAGCTTACAATGATGCCAACCCAGTAGGGGGTGTCTCTGGCCAGCAAGGAGGAGCTGAGACTTTTCATTATGAAGGCTATCACCGCAATAGCAATGGCCAGGAGCAGTTGCAATAAGGCGATGATAATAGGGAAGCGGCAGCCACAGCACTTGTGGGAATCTTCATCTCCAGCGGGTCTGGCTTCTCCTCCTGAGTCCTTCCTCTCCGCCTCTCCGCTCCCCGGCTCGCTCTCCCTCTCCTTGCCTTTGTCCTGTTTCTGCTTCTTCTTCTTCTTGTCCTCCTTGGCCATGCTGTCTGTCTGCCACTCTGTGCCCCTGAGCAGCGAGCAGGTTTGGCGATGTGTGTGTGAACTTACTAAGGGCGTTGGTGTTGTTTGCAAGTCCGGTTGCTCTCCTTTGCCGAGTCTGGACGAATATGGAAAACATTTAGGTTCCCACATATAGACCAAACTGGAAGGGGGGGAGGCGAGGGGGATCCAAACACCCCACAGAATGGGGTCTGGACTAACTCCACTCAGCTGTTTATTCGCATTGGGCAGAAAAAGGGAGGGGAAATTGTTTTCAGTTCTACAACAGAATGGAGAATTGATCTGGAAAGTGCAGCAATAAAGTTTATGTCTCGCCTGCATTTTGTTTATTGTTTCACAGGATGTTGGACATCACTGGCTGGGCCAGCATTAACTGCCCATTCCTAATTGTCCCTTTCGCTGAGTGTCTTGCTAAGGCCATTTTAGAGAGCATTTGAGAGTCAACCACATTGCTGTGGGTCTGGAGTCACATGTAGGCAAGACCGGGTAAGGACGGCAGATTTCCTTCCCTAAAGGACATTAGTGAACCAGATGGGATTTCACAACAATCGACAATGGTTTTCCAGATTTTTATTAAATTAAAATGTCAACACCAGACCCTGGATTCGAATCCTGATCTCCAGCGCTTTACCCTGCATCTCTGGAATACTAGGCCAGTGACCATATCACTACGCCACTGCCCCCCTTAATTGCCCTTGAGAAGGTGCTGGTGAGCTGCCTTCTTGAACAGCTGCAGTCCCTGGGGTGTAGGTACACCTACAGTGCTGTTAGGGAGGTAGTTCCAGAATTTTGACCCAGCAACAGCGAAGGAACGGCGATAAAGTTCCAAGTCAGGATGGTGAGTGACCTGGAGGGGAACTGGCAGGTGGTGGTGTACCCATCTATCTGCTGCCCTTGTCCTTCTAGGTGGTAGAAGTGTAGGGTTGGAAGGTGCTGTCAAAGCAGCCTTGGTGAGTTTCTGCAGTGGGTCTTCTTGTAGATGGTACACACTGCTTCCACTGTGCACTGGTGGTGGAGGAGGGAGTGAGCGTTGAAGATTTTGGATAGGGTAGCAATCAAACAGGGTTGCTTTGTCCCAGATAAAGTCCAGAACAAGAGGTAATCATTGAATGGTACATTACAGCAGCCTGTTGTGCCTGTGACAACTCCTTAACAGAGCAGTCTATTTATCCTAATTACCTTACGTCTGAGGTTACCAACCCTTCTGAAAACTGTTTGTCCCTGACTTCCTTTATCTCTGTAAGAAGTCTAACAACACCAGGTTAAAGTCCAACAGGTTTATTTGGTAGCAAAAACCACTAGCTTTCGGAACAGGCTGTTCCTTCGATAGGTGGGTGGGAGTTCTGATCACAAACAGGGCACAAAGACACAAACTCAATTTACATGAATAATGATTGGAATGTGAGTCTTTACAGCTAATCAAGTCTTAAAGGTACAGACAATGTGAGTGGAGGGAGAATTAAGCACAGGTTAAAGAGATGTGTATTGTCTCCAGACAGGACAGCTAGTGAGATTTTGCACATCCAGGCAGGTTGTGGGGGTTACAGATAGTGTGACATGAACCCAATATCCCGGTTGAGGCCATCCTCATGTGTGCGGAACCTGGCTATCAGTCTCTGCTCAGCGACACTGCGCTGTCGTGTGTCGTGAAGGCTGCCTTGGAGAACGTTTACCCGAAGATCAGAGGCCGAATGCCTGTGACCGCTGAAGTGCTCCCCAACAGGAAGAGAATAGTCCTGCCTGGTGATTGTCGAGCGGTGTTCATTCATCCGTTGTCGTAGCATCTGCATGGTTTCCCCAATGTACCATGCCTCGGGACATCCTTTCCTGCAGGGTATCAGGTAGACAACGTTGGCCGAGTTGCAAGAGTATGTACCGTGTACCTGGTGGATGGTGTTCTTGCGTGAGATGATGGCATCCGTGTCGATGATCCGGCACGTCTTGCAGAGGTTGCTGTGGCAGGATTGTGTGGTGCCATATCATTCCACATCATTCCTTTATCTCTATCAGGCCTCACCTTAACCTTACCTGACCAGAGGAGAACTGTCCCAGTTACCTGAGTCTCTGAACATAACTGAAGTCCCTCATCCCAGGAATAAAATCAGTAAACACTGGAAATACTTAGCAAGCCTGGCAGCGTCTGTGGTGAGAGAAACAGAATGAATGTTTCAGGTCAACAACTCAACCATCATTTCAATCTCTCCTGAACCTTCAGCCATTCCTGGCAACCTTCTGAGAGTGCAGTGCCTAGGGCTGAACACACTAGACAGGCTGACCCCGAACCAGGGTTTTATAGATGGTTAGTATAACTGCCTTGGTTTTGTGTTCTGAGTCTGTGTGCCAAGGATTCCTTATACTTTTTTAACAACCTTCTCAACTTGTCAAGCACCTTCAAAGATTTCTGTACTCACAAGGTCTCGGTGTTCTTGCAGCCCCTTTAACAATGTACCATTTAGCTCATATTGCCTCTCTTCACTATCAAAAGGAGCAGTGATCCTAACATCCATCCCTGAGAAATTCCACCATACACTTGCCTCCAGTCTGAAAAGTAACCATTCACCTTTACTCTTTGCTCCCTGTCATATGACCAATTTTGTCTTCTTTCCACTCGTGGCACAATGGTTAGCGCTGCTGCCTCACAGCGCCAGGGACCCGGGTTCAATTCCTGCCTCAGGTCACTGTCTGTGTGGAGTTTGCATGTTCTCCCCGCGTGGGTTTCCTCCGGGTGCTCCTGTTTCCTCCCACACTCCAAGGATATGTGGGTTAAGTGGATTGGCAATGCTAAATTGCTCCTTAGTATCAGGGAGACTAGCTCGAGGAAATGCATGGAGTAATGGGGATAGGGTGGGATTGTGGTCGGTGCAGACTCAATGGGTTGAATGGCCTCCTTCTGTACTGTAGAATTCTATGTACCCTTTATTCCATGGGCTTTGGTTTTGATAATAAGGCTGTTAAGTTTAAGTTAAAGTTTATTTATTAGTGTCACAAGTAGGCTTACATTAACATTGCAATGAAGTTACTGTAAAAATCCCCGCGTTGCCACACTCTGGCGCCTGTTCGGGTACACTGAGGGAGAATTTAGCAAGGCCAGTGCATCTCACCAGCACGTTTTTTTGGACTATGTAATGCCGTTATTTATTAACTCAAAGCTTTCCAAATGCAAATTAGTTTACTTCAAGATTTATATCTCTAAAGGGTTCCCCACTACTGAATGCATGAGGTTACGAATATAGGACCAGGGTGGAATTGTGGTCGGTGCAGGCTCGATGGGCCAAATGGCCTCCTTCTGCACTGTAGGGATTCTATGAATCCAGTCTATGAGTGGCTAGGTCATTTCAGAGGGCAGTTAAGAGTCAACCATGTTGCTATGGGTCTGGAACATTAATGAACCAGATGGATTTTTTCCCAACAATCAATGATAATTCCATGGTCACCATTACTGAGATTAGCTTTCTATGCCACATTTATAAATTGAATTGAAATTCTGCCATGGTGGGGTTTGAACCCATGTCCCATAGACCATTAGTCTGGGCCCTGGATTACTCACATTGCCACTAGTCTTCAGCCTCAGTGCTGTGGCCCTGTGGTGGGTATAAATAAAGGAAACGCCGCTGGATCCTGGCCTACTGCTTCCAGGACTTGCCAAGCTTTCCCCAAAGCATGAAACTCATCCACCGCTGGTACGATCCCGGTATCATCCTCCACCTGGCCCCAAGCAGCCAGAAAATTGGCACTATTAGGCTGCTCAGTGATGCCAGGCAGGTAACTGCCTGCTCAATCACCTCGAGCAAGGTCACCGAGAGGTGAAGACCAGGCAGGTGGACAACCTGATACCTATTTTCCAAATTTCTCTCCCGCCTGCCACCAAAGATGCCCCCAACCAGTTGATAAGATCTCAACATCAGGCCTGAAATTTCAACAAAGCCAATCACGCAAGTTTAAGGGGTAAGTTGGTGCAGGTAGATTCGGCAAGGAGATTAAGAGATATACTGATAGATAAGCAATGGCACCATTTAAAAGAATAATTCATAATTTTCAATGAATGTACATTAACCTGATAAATAAAGACTACTGGAAAAGTAGATGATGAAGAATGAAGGAGCAGCGCTCCGAAAGCTCGTGATTCCAAATAAACCTGTTGGACTTTAACCTGGTGTTGTGAGACTTCTTACTGTGCCCACCCCAGTCCAACGCCCGCATCTCCACATCAAGTGATACAGTTGTGGCTAGCTGGGGAAGTTAAGGATAGTATGAGATTAAAAGAAGAAGTTTGTAATATTTCCATAAAAAGTTTTAAGCCTGAGGATTGGGAGGGTTTTAAAAATCAGTCAAGGATGAACCAGACGTTGATAATGAGGGTTAAAATAGAATATGAGAAGTATTGTAAGCGTTTTTACAAGTATGTAAATCAGAAAAGATTAGAGACATGTTGCTGAAGCTTTTCGTCTGACACTCATCAGGACAAATGCAAGAATGCCAAATTTCAACTGATCACAATTTATGCTACAGGAGAAAGGGGTGTTGATTGGTTGGCAAGTCATTGCTGATTGGCGGGGCACTGCCATGGAGAAAGCCCAAGCTCCTGGGTAATTCAAAAAAGATGCGAGACTCGAATGTCTTCCTTTTGTTCGCAGGGAATGTGTTCCTGCCTATGAATGTATGTCACTTCTAGCCACATTATGAGCTCAACTGATATCTTAAATTTATCATTAGTGTAGCTATTAGCACACTCAGGATTGTTCAGCAAGCGCTGCCTAATTGCTGAATCGCTGGTGGAGTACAGTCTGTGGGTATAAAGACCCCAAACCCCTCTGCATACCAACAGTTACTAGTTGCTCACCTTCAAAAAAATATTCTCTTTTCCATTCTTCCTACCAGAGTGATTACTTTCACTCTTTCCACATTATTTTCGATCTATCAATTCCTTACTAATCACTTAACTGCTCAATATCCCTTTGAAGACTCTGTGTCCTCCTCGCAGCTTACCTTCCCACTGAGTTTTGTATCATCAGATAACTTGGATATATTACATTTGGTGCACACATTTAAATCATTGGTATAAGTTGTAAATAGCTGAGACCCAAGCAGTGGTCCTTGTAGCACTCCACTAGTTACACCCTACCATCCTGAAAAGGACCTATTTATTCTTACTCTCTGTTTACCATCCATTAACCAATTTTCAACCCATGCTAATATATTGCCTCAATCCCACGAGCTCAAGCCTGATGTAATAATTTCTTGTGTGGCACCTTATTGAAAGCCCTTTGAAAATCCAAATCTACTGCATCTACTCGTTCTCCCTTATCTATCCTGCTAGTTACTCCCTTAAGAAGTTCTAATTGATTTGTCCCTTTAACAAAACTGTGTTGCCTCTGTCCAATCATAGAGTTATACTCATAGAGGTATACAGCACAGCAAAAGGCCCTTCAGCCCATCGCAACTACACCGGTCAAAGACAAACCACCAACTATTCTAATCCCATTTTCCCAAACATGGCCCATAGCCTTGTATGCCTTGGCTTCACAAGTGCACATCTAAATACTTCTTAAATATTATGAGGATCTCTACCTCCACCACCCTTTCAGGCAGTGAGTTCCAGACTCTAACCACCCTTGGGTGAAATTGTTTTTCCTCACATCTCCTCTAACCCTCCTGCCCCTTACGCTAAATCTATGCCCTCTGGTCATTGATCCCTCCAACAAAGGGAAAAGTTTCTTTCTGTCTACCCTATCTATACCCCTCATAATATTGTACATCTCAATCATGTCCCCCTCAGTCTCCTCTGCTCCAAGGAAAACAACCTCAGTCTATCCAATCTCTCTTCATAATTAAAACTCTCCAGCCCGGGCAACTTTCTGGTAAATCTCCTCTACACGCTTTGCACTGCTATCGCATCCCTCCTATAATGTGGATTCCAGAACAGCACACAGTTCTCTAGCTGTGGCCTGACCAACATTTTGCATAGTTCCAGTATTACCTCCCTGCCCTTAAACTCTAAGCCTCGGCTAATAAAGGCAAGTATACCATTTGCCTTCTTAACCACTTTATCCACCTGTCCTGCTACTTTAAGGAACCAGTATACATGCACACCAAGGTCCCTCTGATCCTTGGTGCTTCCCAGGGTTCTACTGCTCATCATGTATTCCCTTACCTTGTTTCTCCTGCCCAAGTGCATCACCTGACACTTATCCAGATTGAATTCCATTTGCCACTGATCATGCCATCTAACCAGCCCATCTATACCCTCCTCACAGAAGGTTAAAATAGGAGTACGGCAAATAATGAGGATGGAAGATGGCATCTTCCTTTAGTTCAGTGCCACAATCTCCACTATGGGTAGGGAAAAAACATAAATCCCAAACTCACTCCAACCATACTGGGGGTTCAAATCCAATGGGTGGAATTTTACTGGTTCATCCCACCAATGGACGGAGTGAGCTGGTAAAACCGCGAGAGAACCGAGAAATCCGGATCAGGCCTGATCGCTCGGCTCTCGCGATTTTATGGGAGCCAAATTCCCAGCGAGGGCAGCCTCTCGCCCTTTTCCAGCAAGCGGCTGAATAATGCATTTAAGTTTATTTAAATGATGATTTGCACCTGGTTAGTGACCCCGGCGCTCAGCCGTAGCTCTCTCCAGCGAGGAAAACACCTGCTCCCCTTGAAGGGGGAACATTCGTGTTGACCTCACCACAGAAACAGTGGCCATTGAGGCCCCCTAGGGAGGCTGAGGGCAAGGGGGGTGCCCCTTGGACAGTGCACGCCTGGCAGTGCCAGCTGGGCACACTGGCTCTGCCAGTCTGGTACCTTGGCAATGCCCACCGGGCATCTTGGCGGTGCTCACCGGGGCGCGGCCTATAGGGTGGGCATGAAAGGGTGGGGCTCATGGGGTGGGGCCTGAGGGGGTGGGGTCTGAAGGGGTGGGAATGGGACCTGCTGTGCACTCTGCCTGTGATTGGTATGGGGAAGGGAGGCCTGCTGCCAATCTGCCTGCAATCGGTGGGGGGCTGTGATCAGTCTGGGTGGTGAGGGGGTGGCGGTGGCTACATTTCCGGGCGGTCTGTGGCTTGCAATCAGCTGGGGGCTGTGTTCAGGCTGGCTGCAACAGCAGAGGCCTGACAGGTCTCTCTCCCTCTCTCTGTCAGGCCTCTGCTGTTGCTATTACACAGTAAGAAGTTTAACAACACCAGGTTAAAAGTCCAACAGGTTTATTTGGTAGCAAAAGCCACACAAGCTTTCGAGGCTCTGAGCCCCTTCTTCAGGTGAGTGGGAATTCTGTTCACAAACAGAACTTATAAGACACAGACTCAATTTACATGAATAATGGTTGGAATGCGAATACTTACAACTAATCCAGTCTTTAAGAAACAAAACAATGGGAGTGGAGAGAGCATCAAGACAGGCTAAAAAGATGTGTATTGTCTCCAGACAAGACAGCCAGTGAAACTCTGCAGGTCCACGCAACTGTGGGAGTTACAAATAGTGTGACATAAATTCTGATTCTAGGATCGCATGATAAAGACTCAGGAGGAAAAAAGCAGAAATATTTATGTGAAATAGTGTGACATAAACCCAATATCCCGGTTGAGGCCGTCCTTGTGTGTGCGGAACCTGGCTATCAGTTTCTGCTCCGCGACTCTGCGCTGTCGTGTGTCGCGAAGGCCGCCTTGGAGAACGCTTACCCGAATATCAGAGGCCGAATGCCCGTGACCGCTGAAGTGCTCCCCAACAGGAAGAGAACAGTCTTGCCTGGTGATTGTCGAGCGGTGTTCATTCATCCGTTGTCGCAGCGTCTGCATAGTTTCCCCAATGTACCATGCCTCGGGTTTATGTCACACTATTTCACATAAATATTTCTGCTTTTTTCCTCCTGAGTCTTTATCATGCGATCCTAGAATCAGAATTTATGTCACACTATTTGTAACTCCCACAGTTGCGTGGACCTGCAGAGTTTCACTGGCTGTCTTGTCTGGAGACAATACACATCTTTTTAGCCTGTCTTGATGCTCTCTCCACTCCCATTGTTTTGTTTCTTAAAGACTGGATTAGTTGTAAGTATTTGCATTCCAACCATTATTCATGTAAATTGAGTCTGTGTCTTATAAGTTCTGTTTGTGAACAGAATTCCCACTCACCTGAAGAAGGGGCTCAGAGCCTCGAAAGCTTGTGTGGCTTTTGCTACCAAATAAACCTGTTGGACTTTAACCTGGTGTTGTTAAACTTCTTACTGTGTTTACCCCAGTCCAACGCCGGCATCTCCACATCATCGCTATTACACATGTGCAGCATCAGAGGTCTGCACATGCACAATAGCTCCCTCTGCTGTCGCCTACAGCGGCTAGAAATGGTCTAGCCCATTTTTTCATGCACTTGTGCACAAGATTGGCCATTGAGGCCCCCCGGGGAGGCCGAGGGCAAGGGGGATGCCTCTTGGGCAGTGCGAGCCTGGCAGTGCCAGCCTGGTAACTTGGAAAAACTTGTCCAAAAAATGGATCTGCAACTCTCCCATTTTCATGCTAGCTGGACACTTAGAATAATTCTTGTTAAAATCTGTCCATAGTGTCCTAACTATATTGGGGGTTGTGGGTTTTTATAAAAAGAAATGATGTGGTTTACATACTTAGATTCAAAGTAACACACAACAGGTTTATTGAGAGAGGTGTTCACTGCACAAAACAGAAACAGAAACCAAACAGCAGTCTGTGAAACACCCAATGACATCACCATCAAATCATGTGACCAACTCTTAAAGCAATCATGCAACTACTTAAATACATAACAAACCCCGCACTGGCCATTCAGCCAACTGGTTCATGGCAACATAGGTTTTCCCATGCATGTGGTAGTCTGGAGTTATGGATAGTGGTGGTAGAAGCTCCGATTTTCTTTCTACCAGAAGGCTGACCAGGAATCTCTCCCACTCTTACCGCCTGCTATTGATGTGAGTTGGAAAGATTTTCCATCGATAATTAACTTGTTTAGTCACGTTATGAATGGAGTTCCCTTGGCCATCAGTTTCAGGAGTGGGACTTGAACACAGAGTTTCCACCTCAGAGGCAGCAACAGTACTCACTGCATCACCTGACCACCTGGAAATTAGAATTACCTTTATTGAAAGATGATTGGAGTATGAGGAAGGAAGTTTTGCAAATTGCATAGGGCCTAGTTGAGACCACACTTTTGGAGCACAGTGTACCGTTTTGGTCTCCTTACCTAAGGAATAATATATTTTCCTTGAAGTGAGAGTGAGAAATGTCGACTAGACGGATATCTGGGATAAGAGAGGTGTCTTATGATGAAGGATTGAGTGGAATGAACCTTTACTCTCTGGAGTTTAGAAAAGTGAGAGGTGACTTCATTGAAATCTATAAACTTCTTCGGGGGCTTGACAGGGTAAAGTTAAAGTTTATTTATTAGTCACAAGTAAGGCTTACATTCACACTGCAATTAAGTTATAGTTACTGTGAAAATCTCCTAGTTACCACAATCCGGCAGATGCTCAGGTCAATGCACCCAGCCAGCACGTCTTTCAGACTGTGGGAGGAAACCGGAGCACCCAGAGGAAACGCACGGGGAGAAAGTGCAAACTGCACACAGACAATGACCCAAGCCAGAATTGAACCCAGGTCCCTGGCATTGTGAAGCAGCAGTACTAACCATTATGCTGCTGCTGCTGCTGAGAGGCTGTTCCCTTTGGTTGGAGAGACTGGAATTAGGGGTCATAGTCTCAGGATAAGTCTCAGGATGATAGGGAGTGGGATAGCTTGATCTTGGTTGCAGATAAAGCTCGGCACAACATCGTGGGCCGAAAGGCCTGTTCTGTGCTGTACTGTTCTATGTTCTATAAGGGATTGACTATCTAGTACTGAGATGTAGAGAAATCTTTTCACTCAGTGGCTTGTGAATCTTCTGATATTTCCAGGAGTATGGTGACAGATTGTGAGGTGCAAGGGGCTCAAAGATGTCTTGGCCATACCATTTCTATATCCACTATTATATTGTTTTCCTATTCATTTGTTGAGTCCCCAAATGTCAGGAAAACGCTGATTTTTAAGTGAAAAATATTAGTATCAGCAGGCATTTGATTTCAAACCATGTGATCATTCATCTTTAGTACAGCTAGAATGTCATTATGCAATAGTTTAGTTATTTAATCCCAGCCTATTAAAAACATGAATTACAGAAAACGTGACTTATTCCTGACTGGGGGATGGTATATGGAGGGATCGCTGCCTTTCTTCATTTACATTGATACACTGACCGGGGTCTACAGGGCTGGAAGATAATACAAGGCTTGGGAGTATTGTGAACTGTGAGGAGGGTAGTGATGAACTGCAAGAAGATAGAGACAGGCTGGTGGAATGGGCAGGCACGTGGCAGATAAAGTTTAATGTAGAGAAGTGTGAAGTGATCCATTTTGGTCAGGAGAAGGAGGAGAGGAGTAATAAAATAAAGGGTCCAATTCTAAAGGCAATGCAGGAGCAGAGGGCCCTGGGGGTGTCTGCGTATAAATCATTGAAGGTGGCAGGGCAGATTGAGAAATCAGTTCATAAATTATATTGAATTCTGGGTTTTATAATAGGAGCACAGAATACAAAAGCAAATAAGTTATGAACCTTCATGGAACATTGCTTCAGCCTCAATGAGAAGGATGTGATGGTTTTAGAAAGGGACAGAAAAGGTTTACAGGAAATGTTCTGAGAATGAGTGATTGCAATAGTGTGGATAAACTGGCGAAGCTGGGGCAGGCCTCCTTGGAGAGAGAAGGTTAAAAGGAGATTTGTTAGATGTGTTCAAAATGCTGAGGGCTCCGGATGGAGTAAATGGGGAGAACCTATTCCCATTGGCAGAAGGTCGCGAACCCTAAGGTGATTAGCAAAAGAACCAGAGGTGGCATGAGGAACAAATGGTTTGGATCAGGAATGCACTGCCTGAGTGCGTGGTGGAGACTGATTCAACTGTGTTTTTCAATATGGAGCACGATAATTACCTGGCGAAGAAAGGTTTTTATTGGGCTACAGGAAAAAGGTTAATGTGTGGAACAAGCTGAGTTGCTGTTGCAGAAAACTGACACGGAGACAATGGGCTGAATGGCCTCCTTCTATGCTATAACCATTCTATAGATACAGTATAGAAAGTTGATAAACACACAGGGAAGAAAGAAGCTGAAGGTCTGGAAAGCCTGGAAGGAGGCTGATATGGAACATAACCACCAACATAGATGGGATGGGCCAAATGGTACATTCGGGACATTCTCTCTTCCCCCCAAGCTCCCTCTGCCCTCCACTCACCCCTCCCACACACTCTCTCCCTCACACACTCTCTCCCCCCTCACTCACTCTCTCCTCCCGACTCACTCTTTCCCCCCAACTCACTCTCTCCCCCATTCGCTCTCTCCCCCCACTCACACACTTTCTCTCCCCCACACTCTCTCGCCCCCACACACTCTCCCCCAATACTCTCTACCTCCAACACATTCTCCCCCACACACACTGTCTCCCTCACACTCACTCTCCCTCACACACTCTCCCTCTCACACACTCTCTCCCTCACACACACTCTCCCCCAACAGAGTCTCTCCCCCAACATACTCTCTCCGCCCGCCACCCCCCCGCACCCCCCCCCCCCCGCCCCGCCCTCCCCACACACACACTTTTTCCCCTCACTCACTCTCCTCTCAACAGAGTTTCTTCCCCCCTCTGGACTCTCTCCACATAATCTCTCTCCTCCACCAGCCCCTCACCCTCACTCCCCCACCCCCTCACCCTCACTCTCCCCACCCCCTCACCCTCACTCTCCCCACCCCCTCACCCTCACTCCCTCACCCTCACTCTCACCACCCCCTCACCCTCATTCTCACCTCACCCTCACTCCCCCACCCACTCACCCTCACTCCCTCACCCTCACTCTCCCCACCCTCTCACCCTCACTCTCCCCATCCCCTCACCCTCACTCTCACCACCCCCTCACCCTCACCACCCCCTCACCCTCACTCCCTCACCCTCACTCTCCCCATCCCCTCACCCTCACTCCCTCATCCTCACTCTCCTCATTCCCTTTCCCTCACTCTCCCCACCCCTCATCCTCACTCTCCCCACCCCCTCACCCTCACTCTCCCCACCCCCTTACCCTCACTCTCCCCATCCCCTTTCCCTCACTCTCCCCACCCCCTCACCCTTACTCCCTCACTCCCTCACCCTCACCCTCCCCATCCCCTTTCCCTCACTCTCCCCACCCCCTCACCCTCACTCTCACCACCCCTTCGCTCTTACTCTTCCCACCCCCTCACCCTCAGTCCCCCACCCCCTCAGCCTTACTCTCCCCACCCTCTCACCCTCACTTCGCCACCCCCTCACTCTCCCCATCCCCTCACCCTCACTCCCCACCCCCTCACCCTCACTCCCTCACCCTCACTCTCCCCATCCCCTCACCCTCACTCCCTCACCCTCACTCTTCCCATCCCCTTTCCCTCACTCTCCCCACCCCCTCACCCTCACTCTCCCCACCCCCTCACCCTCACTCTCCCCATCCCCTCAACCTCACTCTCCCCACCCCCTCACCCTCACTCCCCATCCCCTCACCCTCACTCTCACCACCCCTTCGCTCTTACTCTTCCCACCCCCTCACCCTCAGTCCCCCACCCCCTCAGCCTTACTCTCCCCACCCTCTCACCCTCACTTCTCCACCCCCTCACTCTCCCCAACCCCTCACGGTCACCCCTCCACCCCCTCACTGTCACTCTCCCCACCCCCTCACCCTCACTCTCCCCACCCCCTCACCCTCACTCTCCCCATCCCCTCACCCTCACTCTCCCCACCCCCTCACCCTCACTCTCCCCATCCCCTCACCCTCACTCTCCCCACCCCCTCACCCTCACTCTCCCTACCCCCTCACCCTCACTCTCCCCACCCCCTCACCCTCACTCTCCCCACACCCTCATCCTCACTCTCCCCACCCCCTCACCCTCACTCTCCCCACCCCCTCACCCTCACTCTCCCCACCCCCTCACCCTCACTCTCCCCACCCCCTCAACCTCACTCTCTCCACCCCCTCACCCTCGCTCTCCTACCCGCCCTCCCTGCTGTTCTGGCTGCCTCACACTCTGGGCCCTGAGACTTACCTTCCCTTTCATCGCTGCCCGTCCAATCTAATAGCAGCAAAAGCAGGGAGGACGCAGCCTGTGATTGGATGAAGAGCTACACGGTTTGCGAGTGAAAGTGATTTGTTGAAGGTGCATGATAACGTTCTGGCAACACTAACACTGGAACCTTTAACTCCAGAGTATGTGGATGCTCAGTCGATGGGTATGGCTAAAACTGGGCCAGCGCGTGACTTTTAAACATGTTCCTGAGAGTATCATTTACCAGTGGTTGCTGTGAATGATTTGATTTATTATTGTCACATTACAGAGTTATAGAATTATAGAATCCCCACAGTGCAAAAGGAGGCCATTCACCCCATCCAGTCTGCACTGACAACAATCCCCACAACCCCATCCATTCATCCCGCTAATCTCTCTAACCTACGCACCTTGGGACACTAAGGGTCAATTTAGCATGGCCAATCCATCTAACCCACACATCTTTGGACTGTGGGAGGAAACCGGAGCACCCGGAGGAACCCATGCAGACATGGGGAGAATGTGCAAACTCCACACAGACAGTGACCCGAGCTGGGAATCAAACCCGGGTCCCTGGCGCTGTGAGGCAGCAGTGCTAACCACTGTGTCACCGAGCCACTCACATGTATTAGTATACAGTGAAAAATATTGATTCTTGCTCGCTATACAGACAAAGCATACCGTTCATAGAGAAGGAAAGGAGAGAGTGCAGAATGTAGTGTTACAGTCATAGCTAGGATGTAGAGAAAGATCAACTTAATGCGAGGTAGGTCCATTCAAAAGTCTGATGGCAGCAGGGAAGAAGCTGTTCTTGAGCCGGTTGATTTGATTTATTATTATCATGTATTAGCATACAGTGTAAAGTATTGTTTCTTGCGCACTATACAGACAAAGCATACCGTTCATAGAGAAGGAAACGAGAGAGTGCAGAATGTAGTGTTACAGTTATAGCTAGGGTGGAGAGATGATGGTTGTCTTCTTGAAGCAGATAGGGACCCATCCCAGTACCAAAGAAAAACCAAGTAGCATGCCTTAGTGACTATCGGCCGGTGGCTCTGACATCCATCATCATGAAGTGCTTCGAAAGGTTAGTCATGGCACGAATCAATTCCAGCCTCCCGGACTACCTGCATCCACTACAGGTCCACAGCAGACGCCATCTCCCTGGCCCTGCACTCAACCCTGGAACGCCTAGATAACAAAGACACCTACATCAGACTCCTATTTATTGACTACAGCTCAGCCTTCAACACTATTATTCCCATGAAACCCATCTCCAAACTCCGTGGCCTGGGGCACAGGTCCTCCCTCTGCGACTGGATCCTGAACTTCCTAACTCACAGACCACAATCAGTAAGGATAGGCAACAACACCTCCTCCATGATCATCCTCAACACCGGTACCCCACAAGGCTGTGTTCTCAGCCCCCTACTATACTCCTTATACACCTATGACTGTGCAGCCAAATTCTCCTCCAACTCAATTTTCAAGTTTGCTGATGACTCCACTGTAGTGGGTCGGATCTACGTGACCTCAGACTTTCGTAATGATGGAGTCAATCTCCTTTCCCGTGACAAGAGGAATTTCACCCCTCCCTCACACTTTGATGATCTGTCAGGGAGTTAGTTTCTATTTCTAGTTTTGATGATTCACTGGGAGTGCCAGAATGTAACAACAGATGGAGGCTATGTCGTGACTAACAGTGTAATCGGATAAGTTACACAGTAACTGCAGCATATTGGATAACTCCTGAGTTGGTGCTGATGAGTTGTACTGGCCATTTCAAGTAAAAATGATTTTTAGTACGCACTGTCATTTAATTAATAGTAGTTTGTAAATTTTTGCCTGTGTGTATAAACTGCATGTTAAGAAATCAAGGGAGCAATGTTTCCTGTAACTATGATCCAGCTTTGATCAAAGGTGGCACGGTAGCACCGCGGTTAGCACTGCTGCCTCACAGCGCCAGGGACCCACGTTCGATTCCGGCCTCAGGTCACTGTCTGTGTGGAGTTTGCACATTCTCCCCGTGTCTGGGTGGGTTTCCTCCAGGTGCTCTGGTTTCCTCCCACAGTCCAAAGATAAAGTAAAGTAATAGTAAAATGTATTTATTAGTCACAAGTAGGTTTACATTAACACTGCAATGAAGTTACTGTGAAAATCCCCAAGTCGGCACACTCCGGCACCTGTTCGGGTACACTGAGGGAAAATTTAGCATGACCAATGCACCTAACCAGCACGTTTTTCGGACTGTGGGAGGAAACCGGAGCACCCGGAGGAAACCCACGCAGACACGGGGAGAATGTGCAAACTCCACTCAGACAGTGACCCAAGCCTGGAATTGAACCCAGGTCCCTGGCGCTGTGAGGCAGCAGTGCTAACCACTGTGCCACCGTGTTTCCCAAAGCAGTGCGGGTAAGGTGGGTTGGCCATGCTAAATTGCCCCTTAGTGTCCCAAGATGTGTAGGTTAGGGAGATTAGGGTGAGGTAAATGTGTGAGAGGGGCTGGGGTGTGTGGGACTCTGTCAGAGAGTTGGTGCAGACCCGATGGGCCGAATGGCCTCCTTCTGTACTGTAGGAATTCTATGATTGCTGAGTTTGTCACTGCCATTTGCTTTAGGTGGAATGTTAGTCATAGAGAGATAGGGGGCTGGGTTTCAGTGCAAGGTGAGGAACCTGCCACCCCAAGGAATTAGTCCTGACCCCGTGCCTGATCTGCGTCACTGCATAAAGACCAGGAAACCAAATTCAGCGAATGGCCCCAACGAAAAACCAATGGACAATCATAGAATCCCTACAATACAGGAGGAGGCCGTTCGGCCCATCGAGTCTGCACCGACCACAATCCCACCCAGGCCCTATCCCCATAACCCCATGTATTTACCCTAGCTAGTCCCCCCGACACTAAGAGGCAACTTAGCATGGGCAACCCCCCTAACCCGTACATCTTTGGAGGGAACCGCGACACCCGGAGGAAACCCACGCAGACACGGGGAGAACGTGCAAACTCCACACAGACAGTGACCCAAGCCGGGAACTGAACCCGGGTCCCTGGCGCTGTGAGGCAGTGGTGCTAACCACTGTGCTGCTGTGCCGCCCAGGTTTGCCGACAAGATTTCACATTTTGTAAATTTGACTTTAACAATCAAACCAAAATCAACGTCAATTAAACGTGAATTAATGGACAAATGGTGGTCAATAGAAACTAGTAATTCTGTTTCAAATAGCAGATACAACAAGGATAGATCTGACAGGTTTACTAGTCCCAGCACTTCTGGCACTGATTTTCAGCCGTATTGCCCTGCGTAGCTCTGAGATTTCTCTGGTACAATTTCAGTTCCTTTCCTTTGAGGATTTATCCAGATTCCTGGTGACATCACCTTTAAACGGTGCACCAGAATCATGTACCTGCTCTGCTCAATCCCAGTTATTGCAATGAGCCACCAGTGCGTTATTTATTAAATCATTTTTCACAAAGCCTTCAATGCTGGTTACAATATTTATTGCACAGGGAAACTGCTTCTCATTACACAATTAGTACCCGCTTGTTCAGGCTCACACGAGCATTAGGAATTGATGGCAAATTATTCTGCTCAATTAATGAGATGTGAAACGTGCAGTTGCGCTATTGTCTATTGCAATTGATAGTTTATACCTTCAGTTGCATGATATTTCTGTGCTTAAAAGGGAATTAGTAGCAGTGTAAAGGAATTAGTCGGAAGGTAGCACAGTGGTTAGCACTGTTGCTTCACAGCTCCAGGGACCTGGGTTCGATTCCCGGCTCGGGTCACTGTCTGTGTGGAGTTTGCACATTCTCCCCGTGTCTGCGTGGGTTTCCTCCGGGTGCTCCGGTTTCCTCCCACAGTCCAAAGATGTGTGGGTTAGGTTGATTGGCCATGCTAAAATTGCCCCTTAGTGTCCTGAGATGTGTAGGTTAGAGGGATTAGCGGGTAAATATGTAGGGATATGGGGGAAGGGCCTGGGTGGGATTGTGGTCGGTGCAGACTCGATGGGCCGAATGGCCTCCTTCTGCACTGTAGGGTTTCTATGATTCTAGTCTCACAAGTAGGCTTATATTAACACTGCAGTGAAGTTACTATGAGAATCCCCTAGTTGCCACACTCCAGTGCCTGTTCGGGTACACTGAGGGAGAATTTAGCATTGCCAATCCATCTAACCAGCATATCTTTCGTACTGTGGGAGGAAACCGGAGTACCTGAAGGAATCCCACGGGGAAAACGTGCAGACTCCACACTGACATTGACCCAAGCCGGGAATCGAACCTGGGTCCCTGGCGCTGTGAGGCAGCAGTGCTAACCACTGTGCCACCATGCCGTCCTAAGTTAGTCTGTCAGTGCAAGTGAATAATTCATGCAGATGAGGAATAGCATTATTTTACTGCCTAATTCCCACCAAGTCCCATTCAGCATCCACCCCGTCAAGCCCCCTCAGAATCTTATATGTTTCAATAAGACCCCATTTTTTCAAAACTCCAATGAGTACAGGCCCAACTTGAACAGGTAAACTCAGCACTGATTCCATGTCCAGTATTTTGTTCTAACTTGCGTACAGCAGAACAAGCTGAGTTGTAAGCAACCAGTAAGTTATTCTACTTATAATAAATAATTTGTTAAAGTTAAGGCAGGGCAGCTCGGCTGAGTTGAATGTACATCCTGTGGCTTGTGGGAAGTCATGGACACACCATGGGATGAATTTTTCCATTCTGCCTACAACGGGAATTGTAGCGGGTGAGGGGGCGGACCACGGAAAGGTCCGTTGACCCCAGGCAGGATTTTCTGGTTTCAGGGCGAGCACAGCCGGAAAATCCTGCCCAATGTGTCTGAGAAAAACACACGTACAGCGAGTGTCACTCGATCTCCAGGTTTTGGGATTTGAGCAGCAGCTGGAGTCTCTGTGGTGCATCCACAAGGCTGAGAATTAATGTGTTTAGGGAGGTGGTCACACCATTGGTTAGGAACGTACATGATGTGGCTGTCTTGTCTGGAGACAATACACATCTTTTTAGCCTGTCTTGATGCTCTCTCCACTCCCATTGTTTTGTTTCTTAAAGACTTGATTAGTTGCAAGTATTCACATTCCAACCATTATTCATGTAAATTGAGTCTGTGTCTTTATATGCTCTGTTTGTGAACAGAATTCCCACTCACCTGAAGAAGGGGCTTAGAGCTCCGAAAGCTTGTGTGGCTTTTGCTACCAAATAAACCTGTTGTTGTTAAACTTCTTACTAGGAACGTACAAGCAGAGAGGGAACGGGCAGGCAATCTAACAGCAGTAGGCAGGTGATGCAGCAGACCCCTGAGTTGATCTTGCTCACTGCCCAGTTTTCCATTTTGGATACTGGTGAGTACAGAGTTTCCTCGGAGGATTGCAGCTAGAATCAGGTCCGTGGCATCACAGGTGGCTCAGTCGTACAGGAGGAAAGAAAAAAGTGAGTGGAAGAGTAATAGTGAGAGGGGAATTGTTAGTCAGGGGAAGGGACGGGTCATTCTGTGGCTGTAGACATCACTCCAGGCTGGTTTGTTCCCTCCCTAGCACCGTGTCACTGAGTGGCCATGGGACACTCTTCTGGAGAAGGATGAACAGCCAGACGTCATGGTCAACATTGGTACCAGCGACATAGGTAGGAAGAGGGATGAGAATCGTAAAGTGATTTTAGTTAGGAAGAAACCCAAAAACAGTCATCGCAGGATTGCTCACAGCACCACGTGCGAGTGAGGATAAGAATAGGAGGATTGATCAGTGTAAACACATGGGGAGGGATTTTCCAGCCGCACTTGCCCCAAGAGCAGAAAATCCTGCCCAAGGTCAACGGACCTTTGCATGATCCACCAACGCCGCCATCTCCTACCTCCCCCCCCCCCCCCCCCCCCCCACTCCCCTGCCCTTCTTCGCACTAATCCCATTTTCTTGCACTTGTCCCATACTGTTGAATATTGAGATATTTCAAGTGCTCATCCAAATACTTTTTAAAGGTTGTAAGGTTTGCGGCCTTGACTGAAGGGCATTTTTTGTGCTGTACGACTCAATGGGTGGAATATTCCCTTCCCGCCTGCCACAGGTGGAGCAGGGGGGTGGTGGGGGAGGGGGGGGGTTCATGCAAAGGTCCATTGACCTCAGGTGGGATTTTCTGGTTTTGGGGCGAGTCTTGCGACCTCGACTACCTCCGCAGGCAACGCATTCCAGATTCTCACCGCCCTCTGATTGAAAAATGTTTTTCTCAAAACCCCACTGAATCTCCTGCCCCTTACCCTAAAACTATGCCCCCTCGTGATTGACCTTTCAACCAAGGGGAACAACTGATTCACCGTGTCCATACCCTTCATAATCTTATACACCTCAATCATGTCCCTCCTTAGCCTTCTCTGCTCTACAGAAAATAATACAAGCCTATCCAGTCTCTCCTTAGAGCTCAAATGCTCCATCCCAGGCAACATCCTGGTGAAACTCCTCTGTACCCACTCTAGTGCAATCACTTCCTTCCTATAGTGAGGTGACCAGAACTGCACACAGTACTCTTCCACCTGTGGCCTAACCAATGCTCTGTACAACTCCAACATTACCACCTACTCTTATACTCTATACCATGACTGATGAAAGCAAATATCCCATATGCCTTCCTAACTACCCTATTAATGCGTTCTGCCGACTTCAGGGATCTGTGAATAATTACCACAAGGTCTCTCTGTTCCTCTGAGCTTCCCAGTTTCCTGCCATTCATTAAATACTCCCTTGTCTTGTTTCTTCTTCCAAAGTGCATCACCTTGCACTTATCAGGATTAAATACCATCTGCCACTGCTCTGCCTATCTGATCAATCCATCTATATCTTCCTGTAACCTACAACCATCTTCTTCACTATTAACCACTCTACCAATCTTGGTGTCGTCAGCAAACTTGCTTATCGTTCCCCCAAAATTATCATACGGGACGTGGCTAGAGGGCTGGTGTAGCAGGGGGAACATCAGAATATTGGGACTGGTTATCGCAGCGGTACAAGATGAATGGGTTGCACTTCAGCAAGACCAGGACTATCTCACTTATCCTCGCTTATCCGCATTGGTTCCTTGATTAAGCAACACCACAATTTTAAACCCCTTCATGACCTTACTTCTCCATATCTCATGTAATCTCCTTCAGCAGCATAACCTTTTGAGGGGAGTGCGGGGGGGGGGCGGCACGGTGGCACAGTGATTAGCACTGCTGCATCACAGTGCCAGGGACCCGGATTCGATTTCTGGCTTGGGTCACTGTCTGTGCGGAGTCTGCACGTTCTCCCCATGTCTGCATGGGTTTCTTCGGTCTAAAGATGTGCGGGTTAGGTGGATTGACCATGCTAAATTGCCCCTTAGTGTCGGGGATTAGCAGGGTAAATACGTGGGGTTACAGGGATAGGCCTTGGGTGGGATTGTTGTCAGTGTAGACTCGATGGGCCAAACGGCCTCCTTCTGCAGCACTGGGGATTCTATGATAATCTATGAGATCTCCAACTCAGGCCTCTCGAGAATCCCCAATTTTAATCCCTCCATCACCGACGGCTGTGCCTTCGGTTTTCCGGATCCTAGCCTCAGGATTTCCATCCCTAAACCTTTCCACCTCTCCATCACCTTTAAGACACTCCTTAAAACTGACTTCTCTCACCAAGTCTTCCACCCTAATATCTCTTTATCTCAGTCTCAAATTTTGTTTGACAAAACTTCTGGAAAGTAATTTGAGATGGTTAATTATCGGAAATGTGAAATATAAATACAAACTGTTTCTGGATACCGAACACAAAATATACATAAATAATTATAAATGTCAGAGCCTGCATATGAAAGCATGCATTGTGCTGATTTTGAAAGGATTTGATTAAAGAGGAGCTTGTGATACTGAAGCAGCTGATGAGGTACGATGAGGTCAAATCAGGCAAATTCAAAAAGACCAGGCGACCTCCTGTGACAGTGTGTGGCAGACACAGTTAATTCCACCAAATACATCTCCTGTGAATCCTCTGGCTTTAATGTTCTTCTCGTGAGCCTCTCGGAGGATGTTTCTATTTGCAGCAGAACAGGTTTTGAATTAAGAATCTGACTGTCAAATACATGTAGCAATTCTCCTTGATAGATAGCACTCACCGTTGGGGCCACTAATCGGTCTACATTACACCAATTCATTGTCCATTAAACAGGTGCAAAGTGCATCACTTTAGCATACCTAACCTACTCAGACTTTGGTTCCTCTGCTATATTCGTGGGCCCTTATTTCAAACATCCCAGTTGGACAAGTCCCTTAAATGTAAAGAATTAGGAGCCTCAGGACTTTTCGGTGAACTTCAACCAGTAGTTAGTCAGTCTCTGACTCTGCCCTGCTCAAGTTAACTCGCTGGCCTCCCTGGCATCAATAAAGGTAAAGTAAATTTCGTCTTCAGAAGCTGTTCCTGTGGATCTACGACACGGAAGAGTATTCTCTTAACTCCTCAATACCCAGGACAAGCTGGAGTGCCACTGCTGTTGAGGGTGGGGAGTTGGATGGGGTACAGTGTGTGTGTGAGGGTGGGGAGTTGGATGGGGTACAGTGTTTGTGTGTGAGGGTGGGGAGTTGGATGGGGTACAGTGTGTGTGTGAGGGTGGGGAGTTGGATGGGGTACAGTGTGTGCGTGTGAGGGTGGGGAGTTGGATGGGGTACAATGTGTGTGTGTGAGGGTGGGGAGTTGGATGGGGTACAGTGTATGTGTGAGGGTGGGGAGTTGATGGGGGACAGTGTGTGTGTGTGAGGGTGGGGAGTTGGATGGGGTACAATGTGTGTGAGGTGGGGAGTTGGATGGGGTACAGTGTGTGTGTGTGAGGGTGGGGAGTTGGATGGGGTACAGTGTGTGTGTGAGGGTGGGGAGTTGGATGGGGTACAGTGTTTGTGTGTGAGGGTGGGGAGTTGGATGGGGTACAGTGTGTGTGTGAGGCTGGGGAGTTGGATGGGGTACAGTGTGTGCGTGTGAGGGTGGGGAGTTGGATGGGGTACAATGTGTGTGTGTGAGGGTGGGGAGTTGGATGGGGTACAGTGTATGTGTGAGGGTGGGGAGTTGATGGGGGACAGTGTGTGTGTGTGTGTGTGTGTGAGGGTGGGGAGTTGGATGGGGTACAATGTGTGTGAGGTGGGGAGTTGGATGGGGTACAGTGTGTGTGTGTGAGGGTGGGGAGTTGGATGGGGTACAATGTGTGTGTGTGAGGGTGGGGAGTTAGATGGGGTACAGTGTGTGTGTGTGTGTGAGGGTGGGGTAGATGGATGGGGTACAGTGTGTGAGAGGGTGGGGAGTTGGATGGGGTACAGTGTGTGTGTGAGGGTGGGGAGTTGGATGGGGTATAGTGTGTGTGTGAGGGTGGGGAGTTGGATGGGGTACAGTGTGTGTGTGAGGGTGGGGAGTTGGATGGGGTACAGTGTTTGTGTGTGAGGGTGGGGAGTTGGATGGGGTACAGTGTGTGTGTGAGGGTGGGGAGTTGGATGGGGTACAATGTGTGTGTGTGAGGGTGGGAAGTTAGATGGGGTACAGTGTGTGTGTGAGGGTGGGGAGTTGGATGGGGTACAGTGTGTGTGTGTGAGGTGGGAAGTTGGATGGGGTACAATGTGTGTGTGTGAGGGTGGGGAGTTGGATGGGGTACAATGTGTGTGTGTGAGGGTGGGGAGTTGGATGGGGTACAGTGTGTGTGTGAGGGTTGGGAGTTGGATAGGGTACAGTGTGTGTGTGAGGGTAGGGAGTTGGATGGGGTTCAGTGTGTGTGTGTGTGTGAGGGTGGGGTAGATGGATGGGGTACAGTGTGTGTGTGTGAGGTGGGGAGTTGGATGGGGTACAATGTGTGTGTGTGAGGGTGGGGAGTTGGATGGGGTACAATGTGTGTGTGTGAGGGTGGGGAGTTAGATGGGGTACAGTGTGTGTGAGAGGGTGGGGAGTTGGATGGGGTACAGTGTGTGTGTGAGGGTGGGGAGTTGGATGGGGTATAGTGTGTGTGTGAGGGTGGGGAGTTGGATGGGGTACAGTGTGTGTGTGAGGGTGGGGAGTTGGATGGGGTACAGTGTGTGTGTGAGGGTGGGGAGTTGGATGGGGTTCAGTGTGTGTGTGAGGGTGGGGAGTTGGATGGGGTACAGTGTGTGTGTGTGAGGGTGGGGAGTTGGATGGGGTACAATGTGTGTGTGTGAGGGTGGGGAGTTAGATGGGGTACAGTGTGTGTGTGTGTGTGAGGGTGGGGTAGATGGATGGGGTACAGTGTGTGAGAGGGTGGGGAGTTGGATGGGGTACAATGTGTGTGTGAGGGTGGGGAGTTGGATGGGGTATAGTGTGTGTGTGAGGGTGGGGAGTTGGATGGGGTAAACAGTGTGTGTGTGAGGGTGGGGAGTTGGATGGGATACAGTGTGTGTGTGAGGGTGGGGAGTTGGATGGGGTACAGTGTGTGTGTGAGGGTAGGGAGTTGGATGGGGTTCAGTGTGTGTGTGAGGGTGGGGAGTTGGATGGGGTACAGTGTGTGTGTGTGAGGGTGGTGTGGGTGTAGTGGGGGACTGGGGATCCCAAGTAGTGAATTCGACTCTCGATATTTGCTGATTTAGTGAACTGTAACAGCGTTAATATGAGAATAATTGCTGAGCGAAGTTTTGACGGGAATAGGTGTACAATCACCGTGTTCTCTTGATGGACACCACTCTATTTCCAATATTTTCTATTCTTTTAATTTATCTTTCCTGATAAAATCTATTGAGTGTGAAGGATAAGAACTGGTTCATATGAAGCTGAATTTTGATGTTTAATATAAAGATTCATTCATTTGCTGGGAGCCTTCTCCTTGAATCTCCTAAAAATGCAGCAGAAACCTCGTGCCCTCAGCAGTTGAATTTCCCCTTTCACTTTCATGTATGTTTGTCTTTCCCTCCAATCTAATCACAAATTGTCATGTCCCCGTTCAGCTTAAATTACAAAATCCGCGTCACACTTGTTTTCACATGTCCTTTCTCAGCCAATGGATTTGCCATTTCTAATCAGCTTTAACTAGCCTCCTGTATTTGTGGGCTTGTGTTGTCAGCCTATTATCTGACTGTATGAACCCATCCTATGATTGTGGTCTCTATTAGACACATCATTAAGGAATAAAGCTGGAATATTCTATCACCACTGTCTCATTATAAAGTGACACAATATAAAATCTCGGGAAAGGCTATTAAAACTAATATGTAGTAACTAAAGTGTTCAAATTTTGGATTTGAAAGTAGCATTGTTTCTCTGATTCAGTCTGTCTGCCCCTCTCTGTCTCAACAGTTTCAAATCTTTCCTCTGCAGTGTTCATTGGCACACATCACAAGCTGTGCCTCACAGGATTCTGCGAGGCCTGGATAGAGTGGACGTGGAGAGGATTTTCCACTAAAACTAGAACCAGAGGGCACAACCTCAGGCTAAAGGGACGATCCTTTACAACAGAGATGAGGAGGAATTTCTTCAGCCAGAGAGAGGTGAATCTGTGGAACTCTTTGCCGCAGAAGGCTGTGGAGGCCAGGTCATTGAGTGTCTTTAAGACAGAGATAAGTGGGTTAGTGATTAATAAGGGGATCAGAGGTTATGGGGAAAAGGCAGGAGAATGGGGATGAGAAAAGTATCAGCCATGATTGAATGGCGGAGCAGAGTTGATGGGCCGAGTGGCCTAATTCTGCTCCTATGTCTTATGGTCTTATAGACAGTACAGCTACAGCAATTAGTCCAACAGTCATCATCTCTATCCTTTAGGCTTCTTTTAAGTTTTCAACAGATTTATAACATAGACTATCAAGTCAGACCAAAGTTCTTGCAGGCTAAAATTGGTGAAAACATTTATTTTACAATTCACAGATTATAATGATAAACAACAACATGATTGCAGAACATTCAATCTAAAAATATCCACTATTAAAGCTATCAGGGATTAACTTCCTCGCACCAAATCTTCTGACCCTCCAGTTTTTTTAAAATAAGATGTCAATTAAGACACATTGCGCCTCTCCATCACTATCCCGGAAACCTGGCATCTTCCCTATTCCACAAGAACTGATTTGATTGGAATGCCTTTTCCTCCTAAACCCTCCTAAGACTGTCACTAAGAATAGGAATACAAACAGGGGGTCGGGAGGAAGGGGCAAGAATTTTTTTTACTTAAGTTGTTATGATATGGAATTTACAATTTGCCAATTACAAAAATATTTCCCTCAGTTGGTCAGAAATAATATCCTATGTGACTGTGATGAGGGTAAAGGATGCCTCCTCTTCTTTCTCGACTTGTCTGTATCTTTGACATGGTTGATCGCACCATTCTTCTCCAAGTGCGTGATTAATTCACACGGGAGGCTAGGACGTACACGGGAATAAAGGCTTTTATTCACAACAAGAATAGAGCATACTGCTTAACAATACTATCCCAGACTAAGGGCTACTAGGAAGTAGCAGTGACCTTTATACTCCTGTAAGAAGGCGGAGCCAAACGGAGTGTACCACATAAACAATAATAACAGGTGGAACACCCCAACCCTAACCCCAACAGTAACAAGAGTAACATATGTACAAGTACCCATAGTGGTAACCATCTATGGTTCACCACATGAAGCTAACTGGATTGACCTTTCAAAGAGTCAAAAGGCCTAAATCTGTGCTGCTCTGGGCAGAGCTTCAGGCTCCGTGAGCCATTGCTCAGGATTCAATCCTTATTCAAGGAAAGATATTGGCTGGAATTCTCCCGAATTTGTGTAAAAACTGGAGTAAATCCCGCTATTTTTTTCAACGGGAGTTTCAAAATGAATCTCCCACACTCTGTGCTCTGCAGAGTGCGATAGTGTGAATCTTGTGAAAAATCAGTGGGTGGGATCTATTCCCACTGGAAAGGCCGGCAGCATAGCGCTGAGCGGGCCACTGCACATGCACTGATCTGTCATAGAAGGGATAGGCGCAGTAGCCCCGCACTGCCATCCTCCCAATCGCTGGTCAGCTCGATCGCTGGCCTAGCACAGCAACACCGCCATCGCTGCCAGTTTGACCCCCCCCCCCCCCCACCCCCCTACCTACGGCCAATCACTGCCACCCCCCATCTCCCTGGCCCACCTCGATCTCTCCTCCCCTTACCACCTCCCCACAGTCCCAATCCCCCAGCGCAGTCTGGACACACCCCCACACACAGCCCTGGCCCCCCCCCCCCAGCATGCTGCCCCCCGTCCCCCCCCCCCCCACCCCGATGACCAGCCCTGATCACGGGCCTCCCTCCCTCTGTCACCATGCCTAAGGTGCAAAGTGGCAACGGAACCCCCCAACCCCACTGATATCCCCCCCAGAAGCCCAGCCCTATAGGCCCTACCCCATTAGGCTCTGCCCCTTGGCACTGCCTGCTGCCCCCTGGGCATTGCCACTTTGCCCCTTGGGCAGTACTAGGGGGACCAGGCTCCCTTTAACACTGCAATGAAGTTACTGAGAGAATCCCCTAGTCGCCACACTCTGGCGCTTGTTCAGGTACACTGAGGGAGAATTTAGCATGGCCAATGCACCTAACCAGCACGTCTTTCAGACTGTGGGAGTCGACTGGAGCACCCGGAGGAAACCCACGCAGACACAGGGAGAACGTGCAGACTCCGCACAGAGGTTACCCAAGCTGGGATCGAACCCAGGTCCCTGGTGCTGTGAGGCAACAGTGCTGATCACTGTGCCACCATGTTGCCCCAATGAATGAGCTCTGGGTATAATCCAATCAGAAGGACCTGCTGTTTACTAATTCAGCCCTGTTGACAACCTGTGGCCGGGATTGCCAAGTAACAGTTGTAGTGAAATTAACAGGACATTGATTCAGGAATACTGTCTGACTGAGAGTGGGCAGTGGGTTATAGGCATGTGTGATACATGGTTCAGAATAGCAACCCTTTCCCATCCGGACTTGACCAAGATATGCGATAAGACGAACAGCATGTCTCAGCAAAATGTGTAAACATCAATGTCCAGGGAATCCAGCAAATTAAAGTCCACTAAACAGACAGGCTGGGGTTCTTTCCCTTCGAGAAGAGAAGGCTGAAGAGGGGGGGGGGCGCGGGGGGAGGGGGGGGGGGTGGGGGGGAGGCGGGGGGGGTGGCGGAGGGGAAGGGGTGGGGGGGGGGAGAGCTGATTGACGTGTACAAAATTATCCGATGGATAGGAAGGAACTTTCCCCTGAGTAGAGAGGTCAATATCAGTGGCAGGGATTTAAGGTCAAGGGCAGGAGATTTAGAGGGGATTTGAGGAAAAACATTTTCACCCAGACGGTGGGGGGGAATCTGGAACCCACTGCCTGAAAGACCGGTAGAGGCGGGAACCCTCACAATGTTTAAGAAGCATTTAGATGAGCTTCTTAATACTCATCTAAATGCCGTCGCATACAAGACTACAGACCAAGTGCTGGAAAATGGGATTAGAATAGATAGGCGCTTGGTGGCCAGCACAGAAACGATGGCCCAAAGGGCCTCTTTCCATGCTGTAATGGGTGGGGTTTTCCGGTCTTGGGGCAAGCTGAGGTCAACAGACCTTTGCATGGCCCTGTCCCGCCTTCTACAATTCCCATGGTGGGCGGGATGGGAAAATTCCTCCCTATGACTCTAACTCCAAGTAAAGCTTCAAACATAAGCAGAATTGCCAAAACTGCAATCTAGTGAACCTGCCTCAAAGTTTACCCTTAGTGTCTTCTACAATGTTTCCTTCTTAAATATCTGAATGCATATGGCTTGTTAATAATATTATTAGTTGTTAGGAATGGGTTAACAGAGTTTCCAATTAAGTCCTAATTTGATGTCAGTAATTCAATAGAAGTTACCGATATAGAAAGGGGTCACAGGTGGCACTGTCTGGTTGGTGGAGAATTGTGCATGAAGTTGGATCAAAGAAATGAAGTTATTTTATGAAGAAACAGAACTCGTGTCTCCTTCACACCAACCGAGAGGCTCAAACATCAGTTACTGAGAAACCAATCTAGAGACAAATCAATGATGGGATTTGATGTTAGCTGCCAGTTATCTCTGATTTTCATATGAATGATGTGGATGAAGGGTGAGAGAGTTGCCTATCCAAGTTTGCAGGTGGCTCTAAGGTGGGAGACACAGGTCAGGATGTTACAAGGGGACGCGGACAGACTAAGCGAATGGGCGAAACGAAGGCAGATGGAATTCAATTTTGGGGAACTGCAAGATCATCCATCTCGGATCCCAGGAAGATAAATTTGGATATTTTCCTCTTATCTCGTCACCAATTATTTCTTGATGTTTTAACAGCCCTGTCACTTTTAGCTTCTCTGTATTTAGATGACATATAGGTTTACCAGGCTGATTCTGGGGATGGTGGGACTGATGCATGAGGAGAGGTTGACTAGGTTAGTTGTTTTCAAATTCTAATGAATGAGGGGGAATCTTATAGAGACATATAAAATTCAAGCAGGACTAGACAGGGTAGATGCAGGGAGGATGATAAGAACAAAGAACAAAGAACAATACAGCACAGGAACAGGCCCTTCGGCCCTCCAAGCCCGTGCCGCTCCCTGGTCCAAACTAGACCATTCTTTTGTATCCCTCCATTCCCACTCCGTTCATATGGCTGTCTAGATAAGTCTTAAACGTTCCCAGTGTGTCCGCCTCCACCACCTTGCCTGGCAGCGCATTCCAGGCCCCCACCACCCTCTGTGTAAAATATATCCTTCTGATATCTGTGTTAAACCTCCCCCCCTTCACCTTGAACCTATGATCCCTCGTGAACGTCACCACCGACCTGGGGAAAAGCTTCCCACCGTTCACCCTATCTATGCCTTTCATAATTTTATACACCTCTATTAAGTCTCCCCTCATCCTCCGTCTTTCCAGGGAGAACAACCCCAGTTTACCCAATCTCTCCTCATAACTAAGCCCCTCCATACCAGGCAACATCCTGGTAAACCTCCTCTGTACTCTCTCCAAAGCCTCCACGTCCTTCTGGTAGTGTGGCGACCAGAACTGGACGCAGTATTCCAAATGCGGCCGAACCAACGTTCTATACATCTGCAACATCAGACCCCAACTTTTATACTCTATGCCCCGTCCTATAAAGGCAAGCATGCCATATGCCTTCTTCACCACCTTCTCCACCTGTGACGTCACCATCAAGGATCTGTGGACTTGCACACCCAGGTCCCTCTGCGTATCTACACCCTTTATGGTTCTGCCATTTATCGTATAGCTCCTCCCTACATTATTTCTACCAAAATGCATCACTTCGCATTTATCAGGATTGAACTCCATCTGCCATTTCTTTGCCCAAATTTCCAGCCTATCTATATCCTTCTGTAGCTTCTGACAATGCTCCTCACTATCTGCAAGTCCTGCCAATTTTGTGTCATCCGCAAACTTACTGATCACCCCAGTTACACCTTCTTCCAGATCATTTATATAAATCACAAACAGCAGAGGTCCCAATACAGAGCCCTGCGGAACACCACTAGTCACCGGCCTCCAGCCGGAAAAAGACCCTTCCACTACCACCCTCTGTCTTCTGTGACCAAGCCAGTTCTCCACCCATCTAGCCACCTCCCCCTTTATCCCATGAGATCCAATCTTTTTCACCAGCCTACCATGAGGGACTTTGTCAAACGCTTTACTAAAGTCCATATAGACGACATCCACGGCCCTTCCCTCGTCAACCGTTCTGGTCACTTCTTCAAAAAACTCCACCAGGTTAGTGAGGCATGACCTCCCTCTCACAAAACCATGCTGACTATCGTTAATGAGTTTATTCCTTTCTAAATGCGCATACATCCTATCTCTAAGAATCTTCTCCAACAACTTCCCCACCACGACGTCAAGCTCACCGGCCTATAATTACCCGGGTTATCCTTCCTACCCTTCTTAAATAACGGGACCACATTAGCTATCCTCCAATCCTCTGGGACCTCACCTGCGTCCAGTGACGAGACAAAGATTTGCGTCAGAGGCCCAGCGATTTCATCTCTCGTCTCCCTGAGCAGCCTTGGATAGATTCCATCAGGCCCTGGGGATTTGTCAGTCTTTATATTCTCTAACAAACCTAACACTTCCTCCCTTGTAATGGAGATTTTCTCTAACGGGTCAACACTCCCCTCCGAGACACTCCCAGTCAACACATCCCTCTCCTTTGTGAATACCGACGCAAAGTATTCATTTAGGATCTCCCCAACTTCTTTGGGCTCCAAGCATAATTCCCCACTTTTGTCCCTGAAAGGTCCGATTTTTTCCCTGACAACCCTTTTGTTCCTAACGTATGAATAAAATGCCTTGGGATTCTCCTTGATCCTGTCTGCCAAGAACATTTCGTGACCCCTTTTTGCTCTTCTAATTCCCCGTTTGAGTTCTTTCCTACTTTCTTTGTACTCCTCCAGAGCTCCCTCCGTTTTTAGCTGCTTGGACCTACCATACGCCTCTCTTTTCTTTTTGACCAGTCCCTCAATTTCCCTGGTTATCCACGGTTCTCGAATCCTACCCTTCCTATCCTTCTTTTTTACAGGCACATGCCTGTCCTGTAGCCCTAACAACTGTTCCTTAAAAGACTCCCACATGCCAGATGTGGATTTACCCTCAAACAGCCTCTCCCAATCAACAGCTGCCAATTTCTGCCTAATCCCACTAAAGTTAGCCTTCTCCCAATCCAACACCTTACCCTTGGGACACCACTCATCCTTTTCCATCACTATCCTAAAGCTAACAGAATTGTGGTCACTATTTGCCACATGTTCCCCTACCAGAACTTTGAAGACCTGACCGGGCTCATTCCCCAGTACGAGGTCCAGTATAGCCCCCTCTCTAGTCGGGCTATCTACATATTGTTCCAAAGAACCCTCCTGTACGCATTTTGATCCTGATAGTGGGTATGTCCAGAACAAAGTGTCACAGGCTGAGGATTCAGGGTAGACCATTTAGGACACAGATGAGGAGACATTTCTTCACCCAAAGACTGGTGAGCCTGTGGAATTCATTACCACAGGAATTAGTTGATGCCAAAACATTGAATATATTCAAGAGGCAGCTTGAATACATACACTTGGGACGAATAGGATCAAAGGTTATTGGGAGAAAGCAGGATTAGGCTATTGATTTGGACATCAGCCATGATCGTGATGAATGGTGGAGCAGGCTCGAAGGGTTCCTCCTGGAGTCATAGAGGTTTACAGCATGGAAACAGGCCCTTCGGCCCCACTTGTCCATGCTGCCCTTTTTTTTAACCAACTAAGCTAGTCCCAATTGCTCACGTTTGGCCCATATCCCTTGATAGCCATCTTACTCATGTAACTGTCTAAACGCTTTTTAAAAGACAACATTGTACCCATCTTTGCTACTACTTCTGGCAGCTTGTTCCAGACACTCATCACCCTCTGTGTGAAATAATTGCCCCTCTGTACCTTTTGTATCTCTCCCCTCTCACCTTAAACTTATGCCCTCTAGTTTTAGACTCCCCTATCTTTGGGAAAAGATATTGACTATTGAGCTGATATATGCCACTCATAATTTTATATACCTTTATAAGATCACCCTTAAGCCTCCTACGCTCCAGAGAAAAAAGTCCCAGTCTATCCAGCCTCTCCGTATAACTCAAACCATCAAGTCCTGGTAGCATCCTAGTAAGTCTTTTCTGCACTCTTTCGAGTTTAATAATATCCTTTCTATAATAGGGTGACCAGAATTGCACACAGTATTCCAAGTGTGGCCTTACCAATGTCTTGTACAACTTCAACAAGACGTCCCAATTCCTGTATTCAATATTCTGACGAATGAAACCAAGCATGCTGAATGCCTTCTTCGCCACTCTGTCCACCTGTGACTCCACTTTCAATGAGCTATGAACATGTACCCCTAGATCTTTTTGTTCTAGAACTCTCCCCAATGCCCTACTATTAACTGAGTAAGTCCTGCCCTGGTTCAATCCACCAAAATGCATCACCTCGCATTTGTCTAAATTAAACTCCATTTGCCATTCGTCAGCCCACTGGCCCAATTGATCAAGATCCCGTTGCAATCGGAGATAACCTTCTTCACGGTCCACTATGCCACCAATTTTGGTGTCATCTGCAAACTTACTAAACATGTCTCCTAAATTCTCATCCAAATCATTAATATAAATGACAAATAACAGTGGACCCAGCACTGATCCCTGAGACACATCGCTGGTCACAGACCTCCAGTTTGAAAAACAACCCTCTACAACCACCTTCTGTCATCAAGCCAATTTTGTATCCATTTAGCTACCTCACCCTGGATCCCGTGAGATTTATTCTTATGCAACAAACTACCTTGTCAAAAGTCTTGCTGAAGTCCATGTAGACAACATCAACTGAACTACCCTCATCTACCTTCTTGGTTACCCCTTCAAAAAACTCAATCAAATTTGTGAGACATGATTTTCCACTCACAAAGCCATGCTGACTGTCCCTAATCAGTCCTTGCCTCTCTAAATGCCTGTAGATCCTGTCTCTCAGAATACCTTCTAACAACTTATCCACTACAGATGTGAGGCTCACCAGTCTGTAGTTCCCAGGCTTTTCCCTGCAGCCCTTTTTAAACAAAGGCACAACATTGTCCATCCTCCAATCTTCAGGCACCTCACCTGTGGCTGTCAATGATTCAAATATCTCTGCTAGGGGACCCGCAATTTCCTCCCTAGCCTTCCACAATGTCCTGAGGTACGCTTCATCAGTTCCTGGGGATTTATCTACCTTGATGCGCTTTAAGACTTCCAGCACCTCCTTCTCTGTTATATGTACACTCCCCAAGACATCACTATTTATTTCTCCAAGTTCCTTAACATCCATGCTTTTCTCAACAGTAAATACTGATGAGAAATATACATTTAGGATCTCACCCATCTCTTGTGGATCTGCACATAGATGGCCTTGTTGATCCTTAAGAGGCCCTAATCTCTTCCTAGTTACTCTTTTGCCCTTTATGTGTTTGTAGAATCTCTTTGGATTCTCCTTTGCCTTATCTGCCAAATTAATCTCATGTCCCCTTTCCCCTTTTTGCCCTCCTGATTTCTCTCCTAACTCTACTCCTACACACTCTATACTCTTCAAGGGATCCACATGATCCCAGCTGCCTATGCATGTCATGTGCCTCCTTCTTCTTCTTGACTCAATATCCTGAGTCATCCAGGGTTCCCTACTTCTACCAGCCTTGCCCTTCACTCTATGAGGAATGTGCTTACCCTGAACCCTGGTTAACACACTTTTGAAAGTCTCCCACTTACCAGATGTCCCTTTGCCTGCCAACAGACTCCCCCAATTAACTTTTGAAAGTTCCTGTCTGATACCATCAAAATTGGCCTTGTCCCAATTTAGAATTTTAACTTTTGGGCTAGACCTATCGTTCTCCATAGCTATCTTAAAGCTAATGGAATTATGGTCACTGGTCCCAAAGTGATCCCTCACTAACACTTCTGTCACTTGCCCTTCCTTATTTCCCAAGAGGAGTTCAAGTTTTGCCCCCTCTCTAGTCAGGCCATCCACATTCTGAATGAGAAATTCCTCCTGAATGCACTCAACAAATTTCTCTCCATCCAACCCTCTACTACTATGGCTGTCCCAGTCAATGTTGGGAAAGTTAAAATCTCCGACTATTACCACCCTATTTTTCTTGGAGCTATCTGTAATCTCCTTACATATTTGCTCCTCAGTTTCCCGCTGACTATTTGGGGGCCTATAGTACAACCCTATCAAAGTGATTTCCCCCTTCTTATTTCTCAGTTCTACCCATATAGACTCAATGGCCGAACCCTCGGATATATCCTCTCTCAGTATGGCCGTGATGATTTCCCTAATCAAAAGTGCAACTCCCCCTCTTCTCTTACCTCCTGTTCTATCTTTCCTATAACATCTGTACCCTGGAACATTGAGCTGCCGGTCCTGTCCCTCCCTGAGCCATGTTTCAGTAATTGCTATAATATCCCAGTCCCACGTACCCATCAATGCCCTGAGTTCATCTGCCTTGCCCGTCAGACGTCTTGCATTGAAATAAATGCAGTTTAATCTGGACATCCCTCGCTCTCTGCCCTGCTTTTGCCTGATCTGTCTGGTACTAGGATTACTGACACTGCCTTTACTACTTAATGTGCTCTCTTTAACTTCCGTGCTGTCCTCAAACTTCTCTTCTGTCTCCCTACTGCTTTGGATCCCACCCCCCTGCCAAACTAGTTTAAACTCTCCCGAGTGGCTCTCGCAAATCTCCCCACCAGGATATTAGTCCCCCTCCAGTTCAGGTGTAACCCATCCCTCTTGAACAGGTCACCCCTTCTCCGGAAGAGATCCCAATGATTCACAAATCTAAATCCCTGTCCCCTGCACCAGCTCACAAGCCAGGCATTCATCTGCCTAATCTTCCTATTCCTACTCTCACATGACACCGGCAGTAGTCCAGAAATTACTATCTTCGAGGTCCTGCATTTTAGCCTTCAGCCTAACTCTCTATGTTCACACTTCGGGACCTCATCTTTTTTCCTACCTATGTCGTTGGTACCAATATGTACAATGACCTCTGGCTGTTCACCCTCCCCCTTAAGAATGTCCTGCAACTGCTCAGAGACATCCTTGACCCTGGCACCAGGGAGGCAACACACCATCCTGGAGTCTCATTCGTGGCCACAGAAACACCTGTCTGTGCCTCTAATGAGTCCCCTATTACTTCAGCTCGCTTGCTCTTTGCCCGGCCCTGCTCTACAGCAGAACCAGGTGTGGTGCCACAGACCTGGCTGCTGCTGCTATCTCCCCCTGACAGGCTATCCCCCTCAACAGCATCCAAAACGGTATACCTGTTTGAAAGGGGAATAGTTACAGGAGACTCCTGCTCTACCTGCCTGCCCCTCCTGGTGGTCACCCAGGTGATCTACCTGGCAGAACCTGTGGTGTGACAACCTCCCTGTAACTAGTGTCTATCACACTCTCTGCCCCCTGTATGCTCCGCAGTGCATCCACCTGCCACTCCAACCGAACAATGTGGTCTGTGAGGAGCTGCAACTGGACACACTTCCTGCAGACAAAGTTGTCAAGGAGACTAGTTGCTCCCTGATTTCCCACATCTGGCAGGAGGAGCATATCACTGCCCTAGCTGTCATACTGCCCTTGTACAGGTGAAAGGATAAAAGAATCTCAACTCACCTCTCCCTTGTTTGTGGTCCTCCCATTACGTTTTTTTTAGTTAGAGGAGGAGGTAGGAAGGGAAACACTGAAATAGTGTCTGGGGTTTAACTGTCCTGCTCCTATCTTCTCTGTTTCCATATCATATTTTCCCCGGCTGCATTCTGATTGATAAGGACAGTGAGGATGGGAACTGTATTAGCATATTTAAATATTCATTTAAATATGCTGTCAATTTCAAGCCGGATTCTTCCTGCTCCTGGGATTCTCCGAACCTCAGACGCAATGCGAATCACTGCTGGTCTCCAAAACAGGATGATGACTGCACTGGGATGGGGGTGTTGTGGGGGGGGGGGGGGGGGGGGGTGGTGGGATTGGGGAGACTCCGAGGCCGTTGAAGCCCCCGGGTGATCGGGGACATGGCTGGGCAATGCCCACCTGGCATTTGGGCATTGCCAATCTGGTTGGTACTTCCAGTGTGCATGGGGCAGTGCCAAAGGGGATGGGACCTGAGAGGGGGCATGAAGGGGTTGGAGCATGAAGGGGGGGTTGGCATGAAAGGGGATTCATTGGGAGGGCCCGGTCTATGTTGGGGAGGAGGATGGGAAAACATGCCTTCAATGAGGAGATCCCAATATCCATGAGAGAGGGAAGGGAGGGGTCTTCAATGTCACTTTGAGATTGGGCGCCCTTTAAATCCTCCTGCCAGAAATCAGCACTGAGCTGTATAATATATGTAAATTGGAATTACCATATCATTAATAGGCCCAGGACTGAAGTCTCGGGGCCTGCTAGCATCGTCTCTGCCTCCCCCGTCCCCCGCCAGGAGTGGTTCACTCCAATGGGGTTTACAATAGTTTCCCCCCTCCCACCCCCACCAGGAGTGGTTCATTCCAGCGGGGTTTACAATAGTTCCCCACTTGTGGGGAGCTGGCGGCCCAACCCCGCTGGAGTGAAGGGGGGGGGGGGGTTATCAAGGACACTCAAGAGGTCAGGGGTAAGGGGGAGTCCTCCATCGGTATTTAAACACAGCAGGAACACACTGCAAGTAGTCTCACAACACCAGGTTAAAGTGCAACAGGTTTATTTGGTAGCACGAACTTTTGGAGCACTGCCCCTGCATTAGGTGAGTGAAGAGTGTGATTCACAAACAGGGCATATATAGACACAAACTCAATTACAAGATAATGATTGGAATGTGAGTTTTAACAGGTAATCAAGTCTTTACAGGTACAGACAATGTGAGTGGAGAGAGGGTTAAAGAGGTGTGAATTGTCTCCAGCCAGGACAGTTAGTGAGATTTTGCAGGTCCAGGCAAGCTGTGGGGGTTACAGATAGTGTGACATGAACCCAAGATCCCGGTTGAGGCCTTCCTCATGTGTGCGGAACTTGGCTATCAGTTTCTGCTCAGCGACTCTGCGCTGTCGTGTGTCGTGAAGGCTGCCTTGGAGAACGCTTACCCAAAGAATGCCTGTGACTGCTGAAGTGTTCCCTGATTGGAAGGGAACACTTCTGCCTGGTGATTGTCGAGTGGTGTCCATTCATCTGTTGTCGTAGCGTCTGCATGGTCTCGCCAATATACCATGCCTCGGGCTCTCGCAAATCTCCCCACCAGGATATTAGTCCCCCTCCAGTTCAGGTGTAACCCATCCCTCTTGAACAGGTCACCCCTTCTCCGGAAGAGATCCCAATGATTCACAAATCTAAATCCCTGTCCCCTGCACCAGCTCACAAGCCAGGCATTCATCTGCCTAATCTTCCTATTCCTACTCTCACATGACACCGGCAGTAGTCCAGAAATTACTATCTTCGAGGTCCTGCATTTTAGCCTTCAGCCTAACTCTCTATGTTCACACTTCGGGACCTCATCTTTTTTCCTACCTATGTCGTTGGTACCAATATGTACAATGACCTCTGGCTGTTCACCCTCCCCCTTAAGAATGTCCTGCAACTGCTCAGAGACATCCTTGACCCTGGCACCAGGGAGGCAACACACCATCCTGGAGTCTCATTCGTGGCCACAGAAACACCTGTCTGTGCCTCTAATGAGTCCCCTATTACTTCAGCTCGCTTGCTCTTTGCCCGGCCCTGCTCTACAGCAGAACCAGGTGTGGTGCCACAGACCTGGCTGCTGCTGCTATCTCCCCCTGACAGGCTATCCCCCTCAACAGCATCCAAAACGGTATACCTGTTTGAAAGGGGAATAGTTACAGGAGACTCCTGCTCTACCTGCCTGCCCCTCCTGGTGGTCACCCAGGTGATCTACCTGGCAGAACCTGTGGTGTGACAACCTCCCTGTAACTAGTGTCTATCACACTCTCTGCCCCCTGTATGCTCCGCAGTGCATCCACCTGCCACTCCAACCGAACAATGTGGTCTGTGAGGAGCTGCAACTGGACACACTTCCTGCAGACAAAGTTGTCAAGGAGACTAGTTGCTCCCTGATTTCCCACATCTGGCAGGAGGAGCATATCACTGCCCTAGCTGTCATACTGCCCTTGTACAGGTGAAAGGATAAAAGAATCTCAACTCACCTCTCCCTTGTTTGTGGTCCTCCCATTACGTTTTTTTTAGTTAGAGGAGGAGGTAGGAAGGGAAACACTGAAATAGTGTCTGGGGTTTAACTGTCCTGCTCCTATCTTCTCTGTTTCCATATCATATTTTCCCCGGCTGCATTCTGATTGATAAGGACAGTGAGGATGGGAACTGTATTAGCATATTTAAATATTCATTTAAATATGCTGTCAATTTCAAGCCGGATTCTTCCTGCTCCTGGGATTCTCCGAACCTCAGACGCAATGCGAATCACTGCTGGTCTCCAAAACAGGATGATGACTGCACTGGGATGGGGGTGTTGTGGGGGGGGGGGGGGGGGGGGGGTGGTGGCATTGGGGAGACTCCGAGGCCGTTGAAGCCCCCGGGTGATCGGGGACATGGCTGGGCAATGCCCACCTGGCATTTGGGCATTGCCAATCTGGTTGGTACTTCCAGTGTGCATGGGGCAGTGCCAAAGGGGATGGGACCTGAGAGGGGGCATGAAGGGGTTGGAGCATGAAGGGGGGGTTGGCATGAAAGGGGATTCATTGGGAGGGCCCGGTCTATGTTGGGGAGGAGGATGGGAAAACATGCCTTCAATGAGGAGATCCCAATATCCATGAGAGAGGGAAGGGAGGGGTCTTCAATGTCACTTTGAGATTGGGCGCCCTTTAAATCCTCCTGCCAGAAATCAGCACTGAGCTGTATAATATATGTAAATTGGAATTACCATATCATTAATAGGCCCAGGACTGAAGTCTCGGGGCCTGCTAGCATCGTCTCTGCCTCCCCCGTCCCCCGCCAGGAGTGGTTCACTCCAATGGGGTTTACAATAGTTTCCCCCCTCCCACCCCCACCAGGAGTGGTTCATTCCAGCGGGGTTTACAATAGTTCCCCACTTGTGGGGAGCTGGCGGCCCAACCCCGCTGGAGTGAAGGGGGGGTTGGGCCGCCAGCTCCCCACAAGTGGAGAGTGAAGGGGGGTTATCAAGGACACTCAAGAGGTCAGGGGTAAGGGGGAGTCCTCCATCGGTATTTAAACACAGCAGGAACACACTGCAAGTAGTCTCACAACACCAGGTTAAAGTGCAACAGGTTTATTTGGTAGCACGAACTTTTGGAGCACTGCCCCTGCATTAGGTGAGTGAAGAGTGTGATTCACAAACAGGGCATATATAGACACAAACTCAATTACAAGATAATGATTGGAATGTGAGTTTTAACAGGTAATCAAGTCTTTACAGGTACAGACAATGTGAGTGGAGAGAGGGTTAAAGAGGTGTGAATTGTCTCCAGCCAGGACAGTTAGTGAGATTTTGCAGGTCCAGGCAAGCTGTGGGGGTTACAGATAGTGTGACATGAACCCAAGATCCCGGTTGAGGCCTTCCTCATGTGTGCGGAACTTGGCTATCAGTTTCTGCTCAGCGACTCTGCGCTGTCGTGTGTCGTGAAGGCTGCCTTGGAGAACGCTTACCCAAAGAATGCCTGTGACTGCTGAAGTGTTCCCTGATTGGAAGGGAACACTTCTGCCTGGTGATTGTCGAGTGGTGTCCATTCATCTGTTGTCGTAGCGTCTGCATGGTCTCGGGACATCCTTTCGCAAGAGTATGTACCGTGTACCTGGTGGATGGTGTTCTCACGTGAGATGATGGCATCCATGTCGATGCTCCAGCACATCTTGCAGAGGTTGCTGTGGCAGGGTTGTGTGGTGTTGTGGTCACTGTTCTCCTGAAGGCTGGGTAGTTTGCTGCGGACAATGGTCTGTTTGAGGTTGTGCGGTTGTTTGAAGGCAAGCAATGGAGGTGTGGGGATGGCCTTGGCAAGATGTTTGTCTTCATCCTTGACATGTTGAAGGCTCCAGAGAAGATGTCTTGGCTTCTCCGCTCCGGGGAAGTACTGGACAACGAAGGGTACTCTGTCCACTGTGTCCCATGTTTGTCTTCTGAGGAGGTCGGTGCGGTTTTTCACTGTGGCACGTTGGAACTGTCGATCGATGAGTTGAGCGTCATAAGCTGTTTTTACGAGGGCATCTTTCAGCGTCCGGAGGTGTCTGTTGCGATCCTCCTCATCTGAGCCGATCCTGTGTATACGGAGGGCTTGTCCGTAGGGGATGGCTTTAACGTGTTTAGGGTGGAAGCTGGAGAAGTGGTGCATCGTGAGGTTATCCGTGGGCTTGCGGTACAGTGAGGTGCTGAGGTGACCGTCCTTGATGGAGATGCGTGTGTCCAAGAATGCAACCGATTCTGGAGAGTAGTCCATGGTGAGTCTGATGATGGGATGGAACTTGTTGATGTCATCATATAGTTGTTTCAGTGATTGTTCACCATGAGTCCAAAGGAAGAAAATGTCATCAATGTCATGCCTCACAAATTTGATTGAATTTTTTGAGGAGGTAACTAAGTGTGTTGATGAAGGTAGGGCAGTTGATGTCATATACATGGATTTTAGTAAGGCGTTTGATAAGGTCCCCCATGGTCGGCTTATGATAAAAGTGAGGAGGTGTGGGATAGAGGGAAAGTTGGCCGATTGGATAGGTAACTGGCTATCTGATCGAAGACAGAGGGTGGTGGTGGATGGAAAATTTTCGGATTGGAGGCAGGTTGCTAGCGGAGTGCCGCAGGGATCGGTGCTTGGTCCTCTGCTCTTTGTGTTTTTTATTAATGACTTAGAGGAGGGGGCTGAAGGGTGGATCAGTAAATTTGCTGATGACACCAAGATTGGTGGAGTCGTGGATGAGGTGGAGGGCTGTTGTAGGCTGCAAAGAGACATAGATAGGATGCAAAGCTGGGCTGAAAAATGGCAAATGGAGTTTAACCCTGATAAATGTGAGGTGATTCATTTTGGTAGGACTAATTTAAATGTGGATTACAGGGTCAAAGGTAGGGTTCTGAAGACTGTGGAGGAACAGAGAGATCTTGGGGTCCATATCCACAGATCTCTAAAGGTTGCCACTCAAGTAGATAGAGCTGTGAAGAAGGCCTATAGTGTGTTAGATTTTATTAACAGGGGGTTGGAGTTTAAGAGCCGTGGGGTTATGCTGCAACTGTACAGGACCTTGGTGAGACCACATTTGGAATATTGTGTGCAGTTCTGGTCACCTCACTATAAGAAGGATGTGGAAGCGCTGGAAAGAGTGCAGAGGAGATTTACCAGGATGCTGCCTGGTTTGGAGGGTAGGTCTTATGAGGAAAGGTTGAGGGAGCTAGGGCTGTTCTCTCTGGAGTGGAGGAGGCTGAGGGGAGACTTAATAGAGGTTTATAAAATGATGAAGGGGATAGATAGAGTGAATGTTCAAAGACTATTTCCTTGGGTGGATGGAGCTATTACAAGGGGGCATAACTATAGGGTTCGTGGCAGGAGATATAGGAAGGATATCAGAGGTAGGTTCTTTACGCAGAGAGTGGTTGGGGTGTGGAATGGACTGCCTGCAGTGATAGTGGAGTCAGACACTTTAGGAACATTTAAGCGGTTATTGGATAGGCACATGGAGCACACCAGGATGATAGGGAGTGGGATAGCTTGATCTTGGTTTCAGATAAAGCTCGGCACAACATCGTGGGCTGAAGGGCCTGTTCTGTGCTGTACTGTTCTATGTTCTAATGTATCTAGTGTTGGTTGAAGGTCCTGTGCGGTGAAGAAGTCTTGTTCCAACCTGTGTAATGAAGATATTGGCACATTGAGGTGCGAATTTGGTCCCTATGGCTGTTTCATGTGTCTGGATGAAGAACTGTTTGTTGAAGTTGAAGACGTTGCAGTCCAGGATGAAACGAATGAGTTGTAGAATTGCGTCTGGAGATTGGCAGTTGTCAGCGTTGAGTACTGAGGCAGTTGCAGCAATGCTGTCGTTGTGGGGATGCTGGTGTAGAGTGCCAAGACATTTGATTTGATTTGATTTATTATTGTCACATGTATTATCATACAGTAAAAAGTATTGTTTCTTGCGCGCTATACAGACAAAACATACCTTTCATAGAGAAGGAAACGAGAGTGCAGAATGTAGTGTTACAGTCATAGCTCGGGTGTAAAGAAAGATCAACTTAATACAAGGTAAGTGCATTCAAAAGTCTGACAGCAGCAGGGAAGAAGCTGTTCTTGAGTCAGTTGGTAGTGATCTCAGTCTTTTGTATCTTTATCCCGAAGGAAGAAGGTGGAAGAGAGAATGTCTGGGGTGGGTGGGGTCCTTAATTATGCCGGCTGCTTTGCCGAGGCAGCGGGAAGTGTAGACAGAGTCAATGGATGGGAGGCTGGTTTGTGTGATGGATTGGGCTATAGTCACGACCTTTTGTAGTTCCTTGCAGTCTTGGGCAGAGCAGGAGCCATACCAAGCTGTGATACAACCAGAAAGAATGCTTTCTATGGTGCATCTGTATAAGTTGGTGAGAGTCGTAGCTGACATGCCAAATTTCCTTAGTCTCCTGAAAAAGTAGAGGCAAAGGTGGGGTTTCTTAACTATAGTGTCAGCATGGGGGGACCAGGACAGGTTGTTGGTGATCTGGACACCTAAAAGCTTGAAGCTCTCAACCCTTTCTACTTCGTCCCCATTGATGTATGTTCTTTATGCTTCCTGAAGTCGATGACAATCTCCTTCATTTTGTTGACATTGAGGGAGAGATCCATTGTGACGAGGAATGTTCCTGGCCGTCCAATGTACGATGGGTTTCAGAATGCCCTCGACGTAGCCAGAGAGGTTCTCACACAGGGTCCCATTGCCTGATACGATGGGACGGCCGGGTGTGTTGGCCTTGTGTATCTTCAGAAGGCAGTAGAGATCTCCAACGCGAGGAGTACATGGGATGAGAGCACGGAGGGTGCTCTGAAGGTCCGGATCAAAGGTCTTGATCAGTCTGTTGAGTTGACGGGTGTGTTCTTTGGTCGGATATGCGGGTAACTGTCTGTCGTGTTCCTCGTTGTTCAGTTATCGATACACTTTTTTGCAGTAATCCGTTCTGTTCAGTATGACAGTGGCCCCTCCTTTGTAGTAGCTCGTGCTACTAAATAACCTGTTGGACTTTTAACCTGGTGTTGTGAGGCTACTTACTGTGCTTACCCCAGTCCAACATGGCAGCATCTCCACATCATGGAACACACTGCATACAAAATAAATATCTTCATATAGATATTATCTGCACTGCATTGTTCCGATGTATCTTTGTGGTTGCAATGACATTGGGGGACAGGAATAATTAATGGAATTGCACATTTTAAATAGAATAACTGATGCTTTGATTGTGCAACTCGGGGGCGGATATGGGAATATCCTATGGGACAGGCTGGGAGATCAAATAACAAATGCAGTGTGTGCTGTATGGGGAACATGAGCTCCAGAGACTGGGACCCAAGCAGAATCTATCCACTCTGAAATGACACCAGTACAGACAGCAGTCTGTCTCACACAGATACCAGTACAGACAGCAGTCTGTCTCACACAGACACCAGTACAGACAGCAGTCTGTCTCACACAGACACCAGTACAGACAGCAGTCTGTCTCACACAGACACCAGTGCAGACAGCAGTCTGTCTCACACAGACACCAGTACAGACAGCAGACTGTCTCACACAGACACCAGTACACACAGCAGTCTGTCTCACACAGACACCAGTACAGACAGCAGTCTGTCTCACACAGACGCCAGTACAGACAGCAGTCTGTCTCACACAGACACCAGTACAGACAGCAGTCTGTCTCACACACACACCAGTACACACAGCAGTCTGTCTCACACAGACACTAGTACAGACAGCAGACTGTCTCACACAGACACTAGTACAGACAGCAGACTGTCTCACACAGACACCAGTACAGACAGCAGTCTGTCTTACACAGACACCAGTACACACAGCAGTCTGTCTCACACACGCACCAGTACAGACAGCAGTCTGTCTCACACAGACACTAGTACAGACAGCAGACTGTCTCACACAGACACCAGTACACACAGCAGTCTGTCTCACACAGACACCAGTACAGACAGCAGTCTGTCTCACACAGACACCAGTACAGACAGCAGTCTGTCTCACACAGACACCAGTACACACACCAGTCTGTCTCACACAGACACCAGTACAGACAGCAGACTGTCTCACACAGACACCAGTACACACAGCAGTCTGTCTCACACACGCACCAGTACACACAGCAGTCTGTCTCACACAGACACCAGTACAGACAGCAGACTGTCTCACACAGACACCAGTTCACACAGCAGTCTGTCTCACACAGACACCAGTACAGACAGCAGAATGTCTCACACAGACACCAGTACAGACAGCAGACTGTCTCACACAGACACCAGTACACACACCAGTCTGTCTGACACAGACACCAGTACAGACAGCAGTCTGTCTCACACACACACCAGTACAGACAGCAGTCTGTCTCACACAGACACCACTACAGACAGCAGACTGTCTCACACAGACACCAGTATACACAGCAGTCTGTCTCACACAGACACCAGTACAGACAGCAGTCTGTCTCACACAGACACCAGTACAGACAGCAGTCTGTCTCACACAGACACCAGTACAGACAGCAGAATGTCTCACACAGACACCAGTACAGACAGCAGCCTGTCTCACACAGACACCAGTACAGACAGCAGTCTGTCTCACACAGTCACCAGTACACACAGCAGTCTGTCTCACACACGCACCAGTACAGACAGCAGTCTGTCTCACACAGACACCAGTACAGACAGCAGACTGTCTCACACAGACACCAGTACACACAGCAGTCTGTCTCACACATGCACCAGTACACACAGCAGTCTGTCTCACACAGACACCAGTACAGACAGCAGACTGTCTCACACAGACACCAGTACACACAGCAGTCTGTCTCACACAGACACCAGTACAGACAGCAGTCTGTCTCACACACACACCAGTACAGACAGCAGTCTGTCTCACACAGACACCAGTACAGACAGCAGACTGTCTCACACAGACACCAGTATACACAGCAGTCTGTCTCACACAGACACCAGTACAGACAGCAGTCTGTCTCACACAGACACCAGTACAGACAGCAGTCTGTCTCACACAGACACCAGTACAGACAGCAGAATGTCTCACACAGACACCAGTACAGACAGCAGCCTGTCTCACACAGACACCAGTACAGACAGCAGTCTGTCTCACACAGACGCCAGTACAGACAGCAGTCTGTCTCACACAGACACCAGTACAGACAGCAGTCTGTCTCACACACACACCAGTACACACAGCAGTCTGTCTCACACAGACACTAGTACAGACAGCAGACTGTCTCACACAGACACTAGTACAGACAGCAGACTGTCTCACACAGACACCAGTACAGACAGCAGTCTGTCTTACACAGACACCAGTACACACAGCAGTCTGTCTCACACACGCACCAGTACAGACAGCAGTCTGTCTCACACAGACACTAGTACAGACAGCAGACTGTCTCACACAGACACCAGTACACACAGCAGTCTGTCTCACACAGACACCTGTACAGACAGCAGTCTGTCTCACACAGACACCAGTACAGACAGCAGTCTGTCTCACACAGACACCAGTACACACACCAGTCTGTCTCACACAGACACCAGTACAGACAGCAGACTGTCTCACACAGACACCAGTACACACAGCAGTCTGTCTCACACACGCACCAGTACACACAGCAGTCTGTCTCACACAGACACCAGTACAGACAGCAGACTGTCTCACACAGACACCAGTTCACACAGCAGTCTGTCTCACACAGACACCAGTACAGACAGCAGAATGTCTCACACAGACACCAGTACAGACAGCAGACTGTCTCACACAGACACCAGTACACACACCAGTCTGTCTGACACAGACACCAGTACAGACAGCAGTCTGTCTCACACACACACCAGTACAGACAGCAGTCTGTCTCACACAGACACCACTACAGACAGCAGACTGTCTCACACAGACACCAGTATACACAGCAGTCTGTCTCACACAGACACCAGTACAGACAGCAGTCTGTCTCACACAGACACCAGTACAGACAGCAGTCTGTCTCACACAGACACCAGTACAGACAGCAGAATGTCTCACACAGACACCAGTACAGACAGCAGCCTGTCTCACACAGACACCAGTACAGACAGCAGTCTGTCTCACACAGTCACCAGTACACACAGCAGTCTGTCTCACACACGCACCAGTACACACAGCAGTCTGTCTCACACAGACACCAGTACAGACAGCAGACTGTCTCACACAGACACCAGTACACACAGCAGTCTGTCTCACACATGCACCAGTACACACAGCAGTCTGTCTCACACAGACACCAGTACAGACAGCAGACTGTCTCACACAGACACCAGTACACACAGCAGTCTGTCTCACACAGACACCAGTACAGACAGCAGTCTGTCTCACACACACACCAGTACAGACAGCAGTCTGTCTCACACAGACACCAGTACAGACAGCAGACTGTCTCACACAGACACCAGTATACACAGCAGTCTGTCTCACACAGACACCAGTACAGACAGCAGTCTGTCTCACACAGACACCAGTACAGACAGCAGTCTGTCTCACACACACACCAGTACAGACAGCAGTCTGTCTCACACAGACACCAGTACAGACAGCAGACTGTCTCACACAGACACCAGTATACACAGCAGTCTGTCTCACACAGACACCAGTACAGACAGCAGTCTGTCTCACACAGACACCAGTACACACAGCAGTCTGTCTCACACATGCACCAGTACACACAGCAGTCTGTCTCACACAGACACCAGTACAGACAGCAGACTGTCTCACACAGACACCAGTACACACAGCAGTCTGTCTCACACAGACACCAGTACAGACAGCAGTCTGTCTCACACACACACCAGTACAGACAGCAGTCTGTCTCACACAGACACCAGTACAGACAGCAGACTGTCTCACACAGACACCAGTATACACAGCAGTCTGTCTCACACAGACACCAGTACAGACAGCAGTCTGTCTCACACAGACACCAGTACAGACAGCAGTCTGTCTCACACAGACACCAGTACTGACAGCAGAATGTCTCACACAGACACCAGTACAGACAGCAGCCTGTCTCACACAGACACCAGTACAGACAGCAGTCTGTCTCACACAGACGCCAGTACAGACAGCAGTCTGTCTCACACAGACACCAGTACAGACAGCAGTCTGTCTCACACACACACCAGTACACACAGCAGTCTGTCTCACACAGACACTAGTACAGACAGCAGACTGTCTCACACAGACACTAGTACAGACAGCAGACTGTCTCACACAGACACCAGTACAGACAGCAGTCTGTCTTACACAGACACCAGTACACACAGCAGTCTGTCTCACACACGCACCAGTACAGACAGCAGTCTGTCTCACACAGACACTAGTACAGACAGCAGACTGTCTCACACAGACACCAGTACACACAGCAGTCTGTCTCACACAGACACCTGTACAGACAGCAGTCTGTCTCACACAGACACCAGTACAGACAGCAGTCTGTCTCACACAGACACCAGTACACACACCAGTCTGTCTCACACAGACACCAGTACAGACAGCAGACTGTCTCACACAGACACCAGTACACACAGCAGTCTGTCTCACACACGCACCAGTACACACAGCAGTCTGTCTCACACAGACACCAGTACAGACAGCAGACTGTCTCACACAGACACCAGTTCACACAGCAGTCTGTCTCACACAGACACCAGTACAGACAGCAGAATGTCTCACACAGACACCAGTACAGACAGCAGACTGTCTCACACAGACACCAGTACACACACCAGTCTGTCTGACACAGACACCAGTACAGACAGCAGTCTGTCTCACACAGACACCAGTACAGACAGCAGTCTGTCTCACACAGACACCAGTACAGACAGCAGTCTGTCTCACACAGACACCAGTACAGACAGCAGAATGTCTCACACAGACACCAGTACAGACAGCAGCCTGTCTCACACAGACACCAGTACAGACAGCAGTCTGTCTCACACAGTCACCAGTACACACAGCAGTCTGTCTCACACACGCACCAGTACAGACAGCAGTCTGTCTCACACAGACACCAGTACAGACAGCAGACTATCTCACACAGACACCAGTACACACAGCAGTCTGTCTCACACAGACACCAGTATACACAGCAGTCTGTCTCACACAGACACCAGTATACACAGCAGTCTGTCTCACACAGACACCAGTACAGACAGCAGTCTGTCTCACACAGACACCAGTACAGACAGCAGTCTGTCTCACACAGACACCAGTATACACAGCAGTCTGTCTCACACACGCACCAGTACAGACAGCAGACTGTCTCACACACGCACCAGTACAGACAGCAGTCTGTCTCATACAGACACCAGTACAGACAGCCGTCTGCTTTATTTAAGGCAGCTTTGCTCCAACGTCATGGTTTGGTTGGGGGTTGGAGTTGGGTGCAGTGTGTGTGTATCTGGGTTGGGGGGGGGGGTGGCGGGGGAGGGCGGTTGTATGCTGCTGGGGCATACTGGGTGAGGGACTGGGTTTTGCAGGGGGTGGGATTTTGGATTTGGGATGGAGTTTGCAGGGTGTGGGATTTGGGATGGAGTTTGCAGAGGGTGGGATTTGGATGGGGTTTGCAGGGGTGGGATTTGGGATGGAGTTTGCAGGGGGTGGGATTTGGGATGGAGTTTGCAGAGGGTGGGATTTGGATGGGGTTTGCAGGGGGTGGGATTTGGGATGGAGTTTGCAGGGGGTGGGATTTGGGATGGAGTTTGCAGGGGGTGGGATTTGGATGGGGTTTGCAGGGGGTGGGATTTGGGATGGAGTTTGCAGGGGGTGGGATTTGGGATGGAGTTTGCAGGGGGTGGGATTTGGGATGGAGTTTGCTGCCACACGTGAGTTTGGGAATGTGCTCCGGGCTCCCTGCGGCGCCTGCTCTTTCAGTGACAAAACTGCTGATCCCTCCAGCCAGCCAGACAGTGAATAGAGAGAGAGAGTGAATGCAGAGAAAGAGGGAGAGAGAGCGAATGCAGAGAAAGAGAGCGAGAGAGTGAATGCAGAGAAAGAGGGAGAGAGAGTGAATGCAGAGAAAGAGAGAGAGAGAGTGAATGCAGAGAGAGGGGAGAGATAGCAAGCTGGTGAGAGACAGATATAAAGAGAGAGATAGATAGAGATAGATCAGGCTGCAAGCCCTGTGTACCTAGGCTGTTGTGTGTGTGTCCTCCCTAACCAGGGGGTTTCGAGCTGAGCACTGTCTGTCCCTCAGTGTCTGGGGGCGGGGGGGTAAGTGCACTTTGCGGTCCTCACGCCCCCTCCCACACAATGCAGGAAGATATCCCTCTCTCACAAGCCTCTGCTGGCTTCACACAGCGGAAGCTAATGGAAAAGGCAGACTTTATTGGGTGAGTTTTCCTTTTCCCACTAGCCCACCCCGATCCATCCTCAATCCCGCCTGCGGGCTGTCAGGAAGACTGGAACTTACTGTGTGTGTTTTATTGTTAAAGTGCAGAATACCATTCGCTGTACGTGTGCAAGTCAAAGCGGGGGATGAAACGAGACGACAGCAAGGTAAGGGGCTGTGCGGAATGATTAACTGGAGGCTAATCCTCTCCCCAAAGTTACAGTGATCACTTCTTGCTTTCTATTCTGCATCATTTAACATTGCACATTTGACTGGAATATCATGTCCCAGTCAGTCTGATAGCGCTTGAAGCACAGTGAGTCTCCTGTGTGACAGTGAGATTGCTGTGGCATCCCTGCTTTTGCTGTTGACGTTTCCCCCTCTCTGCAATTCACCTTTATTCTGTTTTAAGGAGGCCTACAAACTACCGCACCGGCTGATAGAGAAGAAAAGACGTGACAGGATTAACGAGTGCATTTCCCAGTTGAAGGATCTGCTGCCCGAGCATGTGAAATTGACGGTAAGGTACTGAACTCTGTCCTTAATTCATGCAGTGATAGCCCAATCCCCCCAAAACAGACAGCCACACTAACATCTGTAATCTGGTTTAACATGCAGCCACCAGAAACATGCTGATTTAAAAAAGAAATATACTTGCTGTAAATACCAACATCAATTTTTAAAAGATATACTTGCTGCAAATACTAAGATTGATTTTAAAAAGATATACTTGCTGCAAATACTAATTGAGATTGATTTTAAAAGATATACTTGCTGCAAATACTAACAGATTGATTTTAAAATATATACTTGCTGCAAATATTAACAAATTGATTTTTAAAAGATATACTTGCTGCAAATACTAATTGAAATTGATTTTTAAAGATATACTTGTAAATATTAACTGAGATTGACAACAGTGATGGCAACTTTATTGGAGCTTTAACTGTGTTTTCATTATAATTGGAAAAGTCATTTACCAAAAATACATTTATTTCCCCCCCCCCCCCCCCAACCCTCCCTCCAACACCCAAGACATTGGGACACCTGGAAAAAGCTGTAGTACTGGAATTAACGCTGAAACATTTAAAAGCTTTAACTACATTAACAGAGCAACAGCATCAGAAGATATTGGCTTTGCAAAATGGTAAGTTACAATGGGGTATTGACACAGGGAGAATTTGCATTTATATACCGCCTTTCATAATCGGGAGGTTACAGTGAAGCATTTCATACCATGAGGTGTACTTTGGGAGCGTGTGAAGAGAGGCTGGATAGGTTGAGGTTGTTTTCCTTAGAGCAGAGAAGGCTGAGGGGGGACCTGATCGCGGTGTGTGAGATTATGAGGGACATGGTCGGGTAGATAGGAAGGAACTTTTCCCCTTAGTGGAGGAGTCAATAACCAAGGGGCATAGATTTGAGGCAAGGGGCAGGAGATTTGGAGGTGATTTGAAGAAAAGCTTTTTCATCCAGAGGGTGGTGGGAATCTGGAACTCACTGCCAGGAACTGCAGGAACCCCCACAATATTTAAGAAGCATTTAGATGAGCACTTGAAACGCCACAGTATACACGGCATGCGCTGGAAAATGGGATTAGAATAGATAGGTGCTTGAGGCCGGCACAGACATGATGGGCCGAAAGGCCTCTTTCTGTGCTGTAAAACAATATAACCGGAATCTTACCCCCGTTCGCGCCGGGGGGATTTTCCCATCCTGCTGCAGTGAACGGAGATTGGGCTGGTCGCCAAATACTCTGACCTCACCGCAGTGGGAACATGGCGTGAACGGCCGGTAAGATCTCGCCCCAGGATTCTGTAGTCCCTGTTGTAATATGGAGGGAAAAGTTATCCAATAAAAGCACAGAAAATTCCAACAAACAGGAATGTGATAAAGACCAGATAATCTGTTTCAGTGCCAAGAGGGATGACTATTGGCTCGGAGACTGGGGAGAGCTTCCCTGCTCTCTCCATTGTGGGATTTTCTTCAGGACAGTGAAGGCAGTGCCCTGAGCAGATTATTTATTTATTTATTGATGTTGTACTCGAGTTGTTGGAGCGATAGTTTCGCTGGGTCGGGACGTGCCGGTTGTGGATTGCTATCCAGGGCAGTGTTGGATTCCTTCACTGGTGCTTGTTGTGTTTTTGTTTTCGAGGTGACTATATGGTGAAGGGGCCTCTGCACTCGGACCTGGATGCTTTCAGCTCTGGATTTGAAACCTGTGCCAGCCAGGTGCTGCAACACCTCAGCAGCTTCGAAGGCCGAGGCCCCAGGGAGCAGCGCTGTGCCCAGCTGATTGGCCACTTGCACCAAGCTGCCGCCCAGCTCCGAGCCGAGGGGGATTCGCAGACTCCGGGGGGAGGGCAGGCCGCTGACCAGGGGGTGGGGCACGAACGCGGCAGCCACAACTGCGTCCCGGTCATTCAGCGGGCACAGGCGGCAGAGAACAACGGGAGTGACACGGACACGGACAGCGGATACGGAGGGGAAGGTGAGAGGTGCGAGAGAAAGAGTGAGAAGGAGTTCACCCCGGGAAATGGATCCAGCCACAAGAGCTTGACTTGTAAAATTAAACAGGAGCCTAATGATCCAGCAGCCAAAAGGGTAAAAATGGATCCGGCCGCTCCCATGATCAGCTTTGAGGCGGGCCACGACCCTGCTCTTCACCCCATGATGGGGATTGGCACAATGCCCGCACTAGGCCAGCAGCACCCTTTCTGTCTGCCCTTTTACTTCATTGCCCCCTCACCAGCTGCTCCCTACATGCCCCCCCTGGACAGGGCCAACCTGGAGAAGTGCTGGTACCCGGCTCCCATCCCCCTCCTTTACCCTGGCATTCCATCCCTGCACGGCATCTCAGCGCTGGCACCCCATAGGCTACTCCGCCAGAACCCGTCCCCAGGCTCGGGCCCACAACCTGGGCCCCATTCGCCCGAGTCAAAGCCTGCTGGGTCCCTCCGAGTGGAGAGAGCTTCGAGCCCAGCCCTGGAACCCCCACAATCACCAAACAACACACCCTCAAACAGTTTCCATGTTCCCCCTCATCCCTCATCCCCGCCCAACCTCATAACCTCACCTTCCCTCACCACTCATGTTAAAATATGGAACTAGGCATTTCTCCCTGAGTTCCAGAGATGGAAGGAAGCCAGGATCAAATTCCAAACTGCATTGCCCCCACATAACCCACTCTTGGGTGTTTATAAATCGGCCACCTCCTTTTGGTTAGAAGTTGGGCAAAGACCAAGTCAGATTAGATCCTGCTAACGTACTCTTCAAACTGGGATGTAAACCTGTGGTTCTGTTGAGGAATTCTCTGGCCAACACTTTACAGATTAACCTTCCCCCTTCCCCCCCCCCCCCCCATCACTCCCATCCAATACCCCGTGTTAACCACTGTCCATAAAAAGTGCCGGAAAAAAGAATCACCTTCCCATTTTTCCCCAGTTCTGCAAGTTGGAGATGGTGCCAGCTTCAACCAAAATATTCTTCAGGACAGTCTAACTAAAGGACTATTTAAACCAAAAATAAAAGCAAGTTGCATGTTATATGTGTATCAATGGCTAACGCAACAGGAGTGCAAAATGAGGAGGGGAGGGGGAAGAGATGGAGGAATCATTGAAACCTTTTTATTTGAGTGAAATGAATGAGTGTGGGAGAAATGGCTTCCCTCGACCGATTGATGACTGGCAGCCCAGCTTCCTCCTGCAGCCACGCTTTGATTTATGTATTGGGTCGTGTGGCCTTTTGCACAGACGGAAGTCACTGAGGGTATCGATACAATTCCTTTCTCCCCCATCCCTCCCTCCCTCTGCACTCAGACAATTGAAAGTGGAGGTTCGGAGCCTGATCAGCCATACCGCCAAGGCAGCGGGGCAGACTCGCTGAGACCTATTTTTAGTTGTTGCCAAGGCAGCTGGTGTGGTGATGCTGTGAAGTGTTATGTAACAGCTGAGCTTGAGCCAGCACTCACTTTCACCCTGGTTACGTTCCTGCTGCTGTGTGCCTCAAGCTCTGCATTCTAAAACATCGTGAAATATATAAATTGCCTCAAGTGGCTTTTGTTTTGTGCACTGTAAATAGTTTTGTGAATAATCATGAAGTTTGTCTGATAATGCTATTTTTGTAGGGGGATATAACACACGATAACCACTGAATAGTCTATGTTTTGAGCAAAAATGGAATTTTATGAAGAATTGTAATAATGTTTGCACTTCTTGTTAGTGCTTTATGCTTATGCAGCCTTAAGTTATTAAAATAAATGCATTTAAAGAAGCGATTGGTTCCCAGCTGCTTTCAATTTTATTTTTCAATTTTCTTTGCAAAGACTATGAAGTTATTTATGATTTTACAGTCATACACACCTGGAACGTGTTTAAAATAATACATCACAGTATACAGCACAGGATTTTCATTCTGCGCCATGAGTGGCTGTTTTATCATTAAATAAAATAGAAATGCTTACGAGTTAAAAATGAGTTGGATAACGAGGGGTTAATGCAAAGTCCAGCGATGTGTCAACACCTAACACCTCGGCTGGGATTCTCCGACCTCATCCGCGGCTGGGATTCTCCGACCTCATCCGCGGCTGGGATTCTCCGACCTCATCCGCGGCTGGGATTCTCCGTTCCCACTGCAGTGAATGGAGGTTTGGCTGAGCGCCAAATTCTCCGTTCTCGCGGCAGAGGGGACAGGGTGAACAAGATAGCAGAAATTTAAAATTGACGTGAGGCTGTTCTGGGGATGATGTGGAGATGGTCACTCCATTCAAAACAAATAATGCTGGATACGAAAGAAGTTAGAATCACAGTGCAGAAGGAGGCCATTCGGCCCATCGAGTCTACACCAACCATAATCCCACCCAGGCCCTATCCCCATAACACCACGTATTTACCCTGCTAGTCCCCCTGACACTAAGGGGCAATTTAGCATGGCCAATCCACCTAACCCACACAGCTTTGGACTGTGGGAGGAAACCGAAGCACCCGGAGGAAACCCACGCAGACACGGGGAGAATGTGCAGACTCCGCACAGACAGCCAGCCAAGCCGGGAATCGAACCCGGGTCCCTGACGCAGTGGGGCAGCAGTGCCACCGTGCCACCCATTGTTCTGTGTATCGCTGCAGTCCTTCATTGGTTAAAGTTACCAAGATATTGGCAAATTCCTCATTGTCTTTAATGGCATTTTTATAATTACCACTATAATGCCACTATAATTTAGTGGCATTTCCGTGTATCCGAAAAGGTGCTGGAATGTGGCAACTAGGGGATTTTCTCAGTAACTTCATTGCAGTGTTAATGTAAGCCTTACTTGTGACACTGATAAATAAGCTAAACTAAACTATCAATGTGAAAGTTAATAATGCATTAAACAAATGGCACACTAAGCGAAGCCTGACCGCTGGCAAATTTTGCAATCAATAAGTGGGATTAAACCGGATAAAGTCACTCACCACACGTATCGTTAATAGTGGTGAATATAAAGTAGGCTCCTTATTGATGGTCATATTAATAAAACATGTTGCAGTTGGCTTTGGGAACAATATTAAGTGCAGAAAAGGGTCTAAGGAATATATGTTACAGTACCAACAACTTGTATTTATATATATGTAATTAATGTAATGTCCCATGGTGTATGCACAGAAGCATTTATAAAACAAAATCTTGACACTGAGCTACATAAGGAAACATTAGGTAAGCTTGGCCAAAGAGGTGGCTTTTAAGGAAGGTCTGCAAGGGGGAAAGAGAGAGCAGAATAGTTTAGGGAGGGACTTGCAGAGTCTCGGCACATGTAAGCATAGCCACCCGAAGGTGGGGTAATTATAATCTGTGACGTGCAGGAGGCCAGAATTGGAGGAAAACAGATTCTCAGAGAGTCACGAAGCTGGAGAAGATTAGAGAGGGAAGAGTGGAAACATTGCTACCTCACAGCTCCAGGGGGACCCAGGTTCGATACCCGGCTTGGGTCACTGTGCGGACATTCTCCCTGTGTCTGCGTGGGTTTCCTCCGGGTGTTTTGGTTTCCTCCCACAGTCTGAAAGACATGCTGGTTAGGGTGTATTGGCCATGCTAAATTCTCCCTCAGTGTTACCCGAACAGGCGCTGGAGTGTGGCAACTAGCGGATTTTCACAGTAACTTCATTGCAGTGTTAATGTAAGCCTACTTGTGACACTAATAAATAAATACATAAATAAGAATTTTAAAATCAAGGTACTGCACAATTGAGTAACTAAACATTAAGCCACACTTCAGATTTAATATTTTATGTGTGATTTGGTAATGAAATCACCTTTACCAGTCTTAAAGGTCACATGAGAGGTTGGGAAGTTTCATATTTTCATATGATCAAGCACAGTTCAGAGGTCACCATTCTGTACCAATTCTGGAAAAAGCATATTGTGGCTCCGGATTCGCAAAGTCAAACCACGCACATCATAGAATCCCTACAATGCAGAAGGAGGCCATTCGAGCCATCGAGCCTGCACTGACCACAATCCCACCCAGGCCCTATCCACATAACCCATGTATTTGCCTTGCCAATCCCCTTAACACTAAGGGGCAATTTGGCATGGCCAATAAACCTAACCCGTACACCTTTGGACTGCTTGCATGATGTTTTCAATGTGTTTCACTTGACTAGATTTTGTGGAATTCCCCGCCCAGTGAAGCAGTTGAGGCTACCTTATTGCATGTTTTTAAGGCAAGGATAGATACATTTTTGAACAGTAAGGGAATTAAGGGTTATGGTGAGCGGGCGGGTAAGTGGAGCTGAGTTCACGAAAAGGTCAGCCGTGATCTTATTGAATGGCGGAGCAGGCTCGAGGGGCCAGATGGCCTACTCCTGCTCCTAGTTCTTATGTTCTTTTGCATTGTTAATGTTAAACATTTCCATAACTGGACTCTTGTCCCACTGCAAATAGTTTTCACGTTGGCTTGAAATGCAGGTCACTGTTTCTGAGCCAGTCCGACGTTGGAGAGGGTTTAACGGGAGCAGAGACAGGGGAGGGGGTGGGGCTATTTCCCCCCCAAAAAATCTATGTGTTCAAAGGGTGAGAATACAGGAGATTATCCCACCCATTTTTTGGGCATACTTAATGGGATGGATTTCCGGCACTGCTGCCGGGGGATTCACGCCGGTAAGGGGAGGTGGGACCTACTCCTGCCTGAGAGGCAGGCAGCATAGTGCTGAGTGGGCCATTGTGCATGTGCCGATCCGTCAGTGGAGAGATTGGCGAATTCGCACCGGCTCCTCGTCAATCGCCCGCTGGTCGCCAGCTTTCCCGACCAACCTCTGATCACTGGCCTCCAGGCCAGCCCCAATCACCAGACCCCATGGCCCGCCCCGACGCCACTCCCGGGAAAATCGTGCCCAATGAGGGGTGTATTAAGATGCGAACTTCGTCCCACTGTTGAGCTGAAGCCGAATTTCCAAAACCTGGCCGATCACTGACCCAAGCACAACCAGAAAAAACAAACAACTAATCACTCTGAGTGGATTTACAGCTGATTACTGCAATATGCTGCCTGAATTCACACAAGTTCCAATAAACTGAAAAATCTGATTGCAACTGATTTTAACCATTTCCCAAAACAGAGCTGTGCAGCGCAGCAGGTTGCTGTTTGTGAAACAGAAAAGAAACAGAAAAACTGGCCCAAAAAAAAGGTAAAAGTCCAACAGGTTTATTTGGTAGCAAATGCCATTAGCTTTCGGAGCGCTACTCCTTCATCACATGGAGTCCATTTCCACTCCATCTGACAAAGGAGCAGCGCTCCGAAAGCTAATGGTATTTGCTACCAAATAAACCTGTTGGACTTTAACCTGGTGTTGTTAAAACTCTTACTGTGTTAACACCAGTCCAACGCCGACATCTCCACATCATAAAAAAGGGTCAGAGGTGAGGAGGGAGAGAGAGTGAGATGAACAAGATTCCCCAGACTGTCTCCTTCACTCCAGTGAGATGCAAAGGGGGTGAAATATGGAACAAATAGACCACCATCATAGATCATCGAATCCCTAAAATGCAGCAGGAGGCCATTCGGCCCATCGAGTCTGTACCGACACTCCGACAGAACATCTTACCCAGGCACTCCCTGCCCTACCCCCGTAACCTCTTGCATTTATCCTGCTAACCTCCCTAATCTTGGGACACCAGGGTCAATTTAGCATGGCCAATCCACCTCACCCGCACATCTTTGGACTGTGGGAGGAAACCAGAGCACCCGGAGGAAACCCACACAGACACGAGGAGAATGTGCAATCTCCACATAGACAGTAACCCAAGGCCAGAATTGAACCCGGTGAGGCAGCAGTGCTAACCACCGTGCCACTGTACTGTAGTCAAACATCTAACAGATGGGCAGCACGGTGGCACAGCACCAGGGACCCGGGTTTGATTCCCAGCTTGGGTCATTGTGTGGAGTTTGCACATTCTCTCCGTGTCTGCGTGGGTTTCCTCCGGGTGCTCCAGTTTCCTGCCACACCCCAAAGATGTGCCAGTTAGGTGGATTGGCCATGCTAAATTGCCCCTTAGTGTCAGGGGAACTAGGTAGGGTAAATACATGGGGTGATGGGGATAGGGGGTGGATGGGATTGTGGTTGAGAGGCCGAATCCGCACTATAGGGATTCTATGAAGTTCTAAAACAGATCAAACTTAGATTTAAATGATAAAAAACTTTGTGAGGCTTTTCTGATAAAAAGTTGCACAAATGAGGGGGTCACAGATCCAGCTGAGAAAAGTTTTAAAAATGAGATTGAGAGGTTAAAGGTTGACCTGGTGGAGTTCGCCATGATTATGAAGACAGTTTAGTGTAACAAGAGAACAGGTCAGCCATTGCTGTCAGACCACAGCTGATCTGTATCCTAATGTAGTTAATGCACAGGTCTCAGTTTTGAGAATACCAGCTGATGGAGCCTCCTCAGTTTCTGTGTGGAAGTTTCAGATGTTCACAGTTGGACCCATGGAACACCATCTTGATCAGGGAATATAATTGGTGGTAACCATGGCTGAGAAAGGTGCTAATAGTGGCACAAGAGATCAGAATGTGTAAATGGCAGAACAAAGGGAGTGAGGCAGAGGGGCGATTCTCCCAGCCCGCTGCGCTGGCCAGGAGACTCAAGCACAGGCCAGTTAGCGGGCTTCATGCTGGAACCACGGCCTCTGCAAGTCTCCAGGCATCAGACTTCCAGCACCGTCAGCTCCGCACCAGAAATCGGCACAGAGCTGTAAAATTTATGTTAATTCTAATTTTAATATAATTTCTATGTAATCAGCAGGCCCGGGACTGAGGTTTCGGGACCTCTAGCCTCCCTCCCACACTCCCCCACCCCGGCCAGGAGTGTTTCACTCCAGTGGGGTTTACAACAGCTCCCCACTTGCAGGGAGCTGGCAGCCGTAGTCCGCTGGAGTGAAGGGGAGGCCATCGACGCCCCCCAGGAGGTCGGGGATGAGGGAGGCTGCCCCCCCAGGCATTGCCAACTTGGCAATGCCGGCCTGACTCCTTAGTACTGCCCAAGGGGAAAACTGGCAATGACCGGGGGCACCTTGGCACTGTCCATCGGGCATCGGGCAGTGTCAAACGAATGGGGCATAATGGGGACAGGGCCTAATAGAAACTTAGAAGATAGGAGCGGGAAGAGGCCATTTGGCCCTTCAAGCCTCTTCCGCCATTCATTGCAATCATAGCTGATCAATGAGGGGTGGGGCTTGGGGGGGGAGATTGGTGGGGGCGGGCCTGCTGCCACTCTGCACTGGGATCAGTGACAGAGGGTGGGAGGCCAACGCTTGGGGCTAGCCATCGGGGAGGTGGGGGGGGCTCAGCATGCCAGGGAGGGGGGAGTTGGGACTGGGGGTGAGGTTGGGGCTGCCGATGGGCGGGGGGGGCATTGGAGACCGGAACTGCCGGGGTGGGGGGAGTTAGAGGTGGGCCAGAGTCGCAGGGGGGGGGGTCTAGGCTGGCCTGGACATGTCCAGGGGGCCAACGATCGGACTGTGAAGGGGTCACATGGCTGGCAACGCGGGGTCGCAGAGCTGGCCAGCGATCGGGAGGCCGGCAGTGCGGGGCCACTGCGCATGCTGTGATCTCAGCACTGACAGATCGGCGCATACGCAGTGGCCCACTTAGCGCGATGCTGCCTGCCTCACCAGCGGGAATAGGCCCAGTCCACTGAATCTCAGTGTGATTCACTCTGAAGGCACTCTGCAGTGCACAGAGTGTGGGAGATTCATTTTGAAACTTCCACTGAAAAAAACCCAGGATTTACTCCAGTTTTCATGTGAATTCAACACTTCGGATTTTTTTGCAGGAATTCTCTCAAGCTGGGTGACAATGGACAGCCTGGAATGGGTAACAAATGGTCCCGGTGAGGTGGGGTGGAGGGAGGGGAGATGGTGGTAAGGGGTAAAAGATGGAAAGTGGTACATAATAGGAGATGAAAATGAGTAATGGAGTCATAGAATCCCGACAGTGCAAAGGAGGCCATTCGACCCATGGAGTTTGCACTGACTCTGATAACATCTTACCCAGGCTCTATGCCCATAACCCCACAATTTACCCTGCCAATCCACCTAACCTGCACATCTTTGGACTCATCTTTGAATCAGCGGAAGAAATGAAAGCCAGATTTGCATGGAGACCATTAGGCCCATTGTGTTCCTGCTGGCCTCTTTGACAGATCAACTCGTTTCACTTTCCCGATAGCCCTGAAATTCCATCTACTCTCCCCCCTCCCAAAAAAATTGTTTAATTCCCTTTTGGAAGTTTCTTTATTAAAAATGTTATTCCTTTCTCTGAGTTACAAAGTCAATGCGCAGAGTGGACAGGGCAAGAGCTTAACCCATCTCCTTGCTTGCTGCATAAAACCAATTCCAATTCAAATTGGATCCAATTCCCAGTCCTCAGAAGAGATACAGACCAGATCCCAGCGGACAAGAAAAGGCATCACGCTTGATCTTGCCCTAAAGGCTGAGAAGCGATCCCTTTCAAAAGCTTCTATTTTGAGATAATATCTTTTACTCCTAACAACTCGCTCTAAAAGTTTTTTTGCCAACTCTTTTCAAATCTGGTTACTGACAATCCTGTCAATGGAAACAGCTTCTCGCTACCTGTGACTATCCCATAATCCTGAGAACCTTTGACCTTCCATGCTTTAAGGGGAACAATTCCACTTTCTCCAATCGCTCTGCATAACTAGTGTCCCCAATGTCCTAAAGTTCCAACAATCACAGCTTAGATTCATATGGCGCCTTTAACATGGCAAAATGTCCCAGAGTGCTTCACAGGAACTTTAGTATGACACCTAAAGGAGATATCAGGTCAGATGACCAAAAGCTTGGTCAAAGAGGTAGAATCGTAGAATCCCTACAATGCAGAGGGAGGCCCTTTAGCCCATCGCGTCTCCACTATCAACAATCCCACCCAGGCCCCACCCCCATAACTCTGTGATTTACCTTGCTAATCCCCCTGACACTATGGCCAGAATTTTAGCATCCTGCTCGCCACGGGAATCAGAGCAGGTGAGGGATGGACCATGGAAAGGGCTGTTGACCTTGGGTGGGATTTTACTGTTTCAGGATGAAACTCCATACAGTCAACCGAGGCCAGATTTGAACCTGGAACCTGGGCAGCAGTGCTAACCACTGTGCCACCGTACCATTAGGTTTAAAGGAATTAAAGGGGGAAAATGAGATGGAGAGTTTGGGGCTTAGCCGGCACTAGTGGAGTGGCTAAAATCAAAGATGCTAGCCGCAATTTTGCCACCCCGCCTGCCACGGGAATCGGAGTGGACGAGTGATGGACAATTGGAAGGTCCGTTGACACCGGACGGGATTTTACGGTTTCGGGACAAGCAAGGCCATAAAATCCTACCCTCTGAAGTGATTTTGATTTTTTTTGATTTATTGTCACATGTATTAACATACAGTGAAAAGTATTGTTTCTTGCGCGCTGTACAGACAAAGCATACTGTTCATAGAGAAGGAAACGAGAGAGTGCAGAATGTGGTATTACAGTCACAACTAGGGTGTAGAGAAAGATCAACTTAATGCAAGGTAAGTCCATTCAAAAGTCTGATGGCAGCAGGGAAGAAGCTGTTCTTGAGTCGGTTGGTACGTGACCTCAGACTTTTGTATCTTTTTCCCGAAGGAAGAAGGTGGAAGAGAGAATGTACAGGGTGTGTGGGGTCCTTAATTATGCTGGCTGCTCTGCTAAAGCAGTGGGAAGTGTGGACAGAGTCAATGGATGGGAGGCTGGTAAGTGGTCAGGATTACAGCAGTTTATAGCATTCCCCAGCAAGTTGCCCAAGGCCTTGACATCCTTCCTGATGTGAACCAGCACTGCACTGCTGAGACCTAACCAATATTGTAATAACACAGCTATTCTGTGCACTCTGCTTCTATTAATAAAGTAAGAAGTCTCACAACACCAGGTTAAAGTCCAACAGGTTTATTTGGTAGCAAATACCATAAGCTTTCGGAGCACTGCTCCTTCGTCAGATGGAGTGGATATCTGCTCTCAAACAGTGCACAGACACAGAAATCAAGTTACAGAATACTAATTAGAATGCGAATCTCTAAAGCCAGCCAGGTCTTAAAGGTACAGACAATGTGGGTGGAGGGAGCATTCAACACAGGTTAAAGAGATGTGCATTGTCTCCAAACAGAACAGCTAGTGAGATTCTGCAAGCCCAGGAGACCAGCTGTGGGGGTTACTGATAATGTGACATAAATCCAACATCCCGGTTTAGGCCGTCCTCATGTGTGCGGAACTTGGCTATCAGTTTCTGCTCAGCGACTCTGCGTTGTCGTGTGTCGTGAAGGCCGCCTTGGAGAACGCTTACCTGAAGATCCAAGGCTGAATGCCCGTGACTGCTGAAGTGCTCCCCCACAGGAAGAGAACAGTCTTGCCTGGTGATTGTCGAGCGGTGTTCATTCATCCGTTGTCGTAACGTCTGCATGGTTTCCCCAATGTACCATGCCTCGGGACATCCTTTCCTGCAGCGTATCAGGTAGACAACGTTGGCCGAGTTGCAAGAGTAGGTACCGTGTACCTGGTAGATGGTGTTCTCACGTGAGATGATGGCATCCGTGTCGATGATCCGGCACGTCTTGCAGAGGTTGCTGCGGCAGGGTTGTGTGGTGTCGTGGTCACTGTTCTCCTGAAGGCTGGAGCACTCCGGCCCTCATAATAACAGGATATGACGCTCGACTCATCGATCGACAGTTCCGACGCGCCACAGCGAAATACCGCACCGAGCTCCTCAAAAAACAAACACGGGACACAGTGGACAGAGTACCCTTCGTCGTCCAGTACTTCCATGGAGCGGAGAAGCTATGCCATCTCCTCCGGAACCTTCAACATGTCATTGATGAAGACGAACATCTCGCCAAGGCCATCCCCACACCCCCACTTCTTGCCTTCAAACAACCACACAACCTCAAACAGGCCATTGTCCGCAGCAAACTACCCAGCCTTCAGGAGAACAGTGACCACAACACCACACAATCCTGCCACAGCAACCTCTGCAAGACGTGCCGGATCATCGACACGGATGCCATCATCTCACGTGAGAACACCATCCACCAGGTACACGGTACCTACTCTTGCAACTCGGCCAACGTTGTCTACCTGATACGCTGCAGGAAAGGATGTCCCGAGGCATGGTACATTGGGGAAACCATGCAGATGCTACGACAACGGATGAATGAACACCGCTTGACAATCACCAGGCAAGACTGTTCTCTTCCTGTGGGGGAGCACTTCAGCAGTCACGGGCATTCAGCCTTGGATCTTCAGGTAAGCATTCTCCAAGGCAGCCTTCACGACACACGACAACGCAGAGTCGCTGAGCAGAAACTGATAGCCAAGTTCCGCACACATGAGGACGGCCTAAACCGGGATGTTGGATTTATGTCACATTATCAGTAACTCCCGCAGCTTTCCCCCTGGTCTTGCAGAATCTCACTAGCTGTTCTGTCTGGAGACAATACACATCTCTTTAACCTGTGTTGAATGCTCCCTCCACCCACATTGTCTGTACCTTTAAGACCTGGCTGGCTGTAGAGATTTGCATTCTAATCAGTATTCTGTAACTTGATTTCTGTGTCTGAATCATAGAATCATAGAAACCCTACAGTACAGAAAGAGGCCATTCGGCCCATCGAGTCTGCACCGACCACAATCCCACCCAGGCCCTACCCCCATATCCCTATATATTTACCCACTAATCCCTCTAACCCATGCATCTCAGAACACTAAGGGCAATTTTTAGCATGGCCAATCAACCTAACCCGCAAATCTTGGGACTGTGGGAGGAAACCAGAGTACCCGGAGGAACCCACGCAAACACGAGGAGAATGTGCAAACTCCACACAGACAGTGACCCGAGCCGGGAATCGAACCCAGGTCCCTGGAGCTGTGAAGCAGCAGTGCTAACCACTGTGCTACCGTGCCACCCTTAAATGTTGATCATTTGCAGCAGCAAATTCAATGCTGCTCACACACACAACAACAACAGCAACACAGAGAAATTAACTACTGCCCGTGCATTGGCCGGGAATCGAACCCGGGCCTCCCGCGTGGCAGGCGAGAATTCTACCACTGAACCACCAATGCTGCTCCAAGGTGCCCTGTTTGAGAGCAGATATCCACTCCATCTGACGAAGGAGCAGTGCTCCGAAAGCTTATGGTATTTGCTACCAAATAAACCTGTTGGACTTTAACCTGGTGTTGTGAGACTTCTTACTGTGCTTACCCCAGTCCACGCCGGCATCTCCACATCATGTCTATTAATAAAACCAGGGATTGTATATGCTTTTTAACAGTCTGATGAACATGTCCTACAACCTGTTCTGGTAATAATGAGATTGAAAGGAGATGTTTTTCCATGTGGGAGGGTTGTACTGAAGTGTAATCGAAGCTTGGCCTTATCCGAGTGTCACGTGTATAGCTGAAACGTGTTGTACCACTTGCGCTGTGAAACATGAGGACAGCCTGGCTCGTTACTGCCATCTAATGGTGGAAGCAGGAACCATAGCAAATGCTACATCACATACAATGTCATTCAGTACAATCTGCACCATTTATAAATGAGAAGATTTATCTCACTAGATTAGGAACCCAAAGGTCTGAAATAACGGTCTGGACAACACTAGTTCAATTCCCACCTAGGCAGTGAAGAGACACCAACTTCTGATTTTAAAAGCTGGAAGTAAAATGCTGGAGCCAGTGAAAGTGAGTGTGATGCTGTTGGATTGCAATTGTAAAAACACAAATTCCTAAATTGTTAAATTCCTAAATTCTTACTCATTGGAGTTTAGAAGGATGAGGGGGGATCTTATTGAAACTTACAGGATACTGCGAGGCCCGGATAGAGTGGACATGGAGAGGATGTTTCCACTAGTAGGAAAAACTAGAACCAGAGGGCACAACCTCAGGCTAAAGGGACGATCCTTTAAAACAGAGATGAGGAGGAATTTCTTCAGCCAGAGGGTGGTGAATCTGTGGAACTCTTTGCCGCAGAAGGCTGTGAAGGCCAGGCCATTGAGTGTCTTTAAGACAGAGATAAATAGGTTCTTGATTAATAAGGGGATCGGGGTTATGGGGAAAAGGCAGGAGAATGGGGATGAGAAAAATATCAGCCATGACTGAATGGCGGAGCAGGCTCGATGGGCCGAGTGGCCTAATTCTGCTCCTATGTCTTATGGTCTTGTGATTTTAAAGGGAAGCAAACCTTCTATCCTTCTCTGTTCTGGCCTCTAAATGACCCCAGTCACAAGCAAAATATAGTTAACTCTCAACTGTCCTCTGAAGTGACTGAACACGTCCCTCAGTTCAGGGTAACCACTAGTCTCAACAGTGGATGGCTTGCTAGGCCATTTCAGAGGAGCAGTTAAGGGTTATTGCTGTGACTCTGGAGTCACATGTAGGCCAGACCAGGTAAGGACAGCAGATTCCCTTCCCTAAAGGCATTAGTAAACCAGATGTGTTTTTACAACAATCGACAATCTATGCAAGATAGGGCAACACACTAATGGTTACTGATTGAGAGGGGGATCTTGGGGGACCTTATGGTCGATAAATCATTAAAAGATCCACAAACAGTATTTTGAGGTGATTTGGAAGGCAAATCAGATGCACCTCTAGGCGAATGTAGAACTAAGAACACTATCCAGAGGGTGTGTCAGTCTTTGGGTCTGCACTTTAGGTATTGCGCCTGGTTTTAGTGTGTACACCCTGAAGATATCGAGGTTCTGAAATGAGGTTACTAAAATGAAACCAGCCTACATGTTCTTGGTTCTCAGAATAGATTCCTGGAGTTTGGGCCTTTTTCATTAGTACATTGATGTGATATAAAGAAAAGTACAGCACAGGAACAGACCCTTTGGCCCACCGAGCCTGCGATTGAGGTTTGTGAAAAATATGATTGAGGTTTATGAAAGATTCTACCCACTTGGGTCAGTTACTTGAGATGAATAACCAGCAACATGAGGAGACCATTCAGCCCCTCGGGCCCGTTCCGCCATTCAATCAGACCATGTCAGATCTGAATCCCAATTCCTTCCCCCAACAACAAAATCTGTCAAACTCAATCCTGAAAATGTCAGGATTTCAGCCTTCTGAGGAGAGGACATTCCAGATTCCCACTACGCTTTCTGTGGAAAACTGGGAAAATGCTTCCTGCCTTTGAACACAGAACAAAGAAAATTACAGCACAGGAATAGGCCCTTCGGCCCTCCAAGCCTGCACTGGCCATGCTGCCCAACTGAACCAAAACCCCCTACCCTTCCAGAGACCATATCCCTCCATTCCCATCCTATTCATGTATTTGTCCAGATGCCCCTTAAAACTCACTATCATATCTGCTTCCACTACCTCTCCCAACAGAGAGTTCCAGGCACCCACCACCCTCTGTGTAAAAAAAACACAGCTCCTTTGCTCTTGAGAGGCCGAGTTATTGATTTATTTATTAGTGTCACAGGTAGGCTTACATTAACACTGCAATGAAGTGACTGTGAAAATCCCCGCGTCGCCACACTCCGGCATCTGTTCGGGTACACTGAGGGAGAATTTAGCATGGCCAATGCACCTAACCAGCACATCTTTCAGACATTGGGAGGAAACCCACGCAGACACGGGGAGAACATGCAAATTCCGCACAGACAGTGACCCAAGCTGGGAATTGAACCCGGATCCTTGCCACTATGAGGCAGCAGTGCTAACCACTGTGCCACTCATTTAACATTGTGGTTCCTTGTTCAGTACTCCCCCCTGATGTGTAGGTCAGAGGGATTAGTGGGTAAATGTGTAGGGATATGTGGATAGGGCCTGGGTGGGATTGTGGTCGGTGCAGACTCGATGGGCCAGATGGTCTCTTTCTGCACTGTAGGGTTTCTATGATTCTATGATTCTATAAACACTTTCTCAGTATTTATCCTGTCAAATCCATCTATCATTTTAAGCACTTCGATGAAATCACTCCTAAATCTTCTACACTCAAGCCAATTTTGTGGAAACCATCTAGGATGAAGGGGTTAAATTATATTCCGTTGGGTAGGCAAATTTCAAATAATTAGGGATCAGAAGCTAGACGCAGCGGGTGAAGACGTAGCGGTAATGTCACTGAACTGCAAATCCAGAGGATCAGGCTAATGCTCTGGGCATTCGGGTTCAAATCCCACCAAGATAGTTGGCAGAATTTAAATTCAATTAATAAAAATCTGGAATTGAAATGATGACTATGGTGAGTAATGGTATTGTCGATCGTCGGAAAAACACATCTGGTTCATTAATATCCTTTAGGGAAGGAAATCTGCCGTCCTTATCCCGTCTAACCTACATGTGACTCCAGGCCCACAGCAATGTGGTTGACTCTCAACTGCCCTCTGAAATGGCCGACTGGGATACTCCGTTCAAGGGCAATTAGGGATGGTCAACAAATGCTGACTTTGTCAGGTACCCACATCCTATGAAGAAGTGAATTAAAATGAGGCCGGTAGGCCATTAATAATGAGTTAAACTGTCTGTACAGCAACGCACACTGTGTCTGTCACAACTGGAGGCAATCGTACATTGTGAATACAAACATACAGCGACCCCCAGTTTGGGTTTCGCCAGGGTCACTCAGCTCCTGACCTCATTACAGCCTTGGACAAACATGGACAAAACAGCTGAATTCCAGAGGTGAGGTGACAGTGACAGCCCTTGACATCAAGGCTGCATTCGACCGAATGTGGCATCAAGAAGCCCACGCAAAACAGGAGTCAATAGGAATCAGTGGGAAAACTCTCCACTGGTTGGAGTCATACCTGGTACATAGGAAGATGGTTGTTTGATTTGATTTGATTTATTATCATCACATGTATTATCATACAATGAAAAGTATTGTTTCTTGCATGCTATACAGACAAAACATACTGTTCATAGAGAAGGAAACAAGAGAGTGCAGAATGTAGTGTTACAGTCATAGCTAGGGTGTAGAGAAAGATCAGCTTAATGCAAGGTAGGTCCATTCAAAAGTCTGACAGCAGCAGGGAAGAAGCTGTTCTTGAGTCGGTTGGTACGTGACCTCAGACTTTTGTATCTTTTTCCCAAAAGAAGAAGGTAGAAGAGAGAATGTCCAGGGTGCGTGGGGTCCTTAATTATGTTGGCTGCTTTACCGAGGCAGTGGGAAGTGTAGACAGAGTCAATGGATGGGAGGCTGGTTTGTGTGATGGACTGGGCTACATTCACAACATTTTGTAGTTCCTTGAAGTCTTGGGCAGAGCAGGAGCCATACCAAGCTGTGATGCAACCAGAAAGAATGCTTTCTATGGTGCATCTGTAAACGTTGGTGAGATTCGTAGCTGACATGCCAAATTTCCTTAGTCTTCTGAAGAAAGTAGAGGCGTTGGTGGGGCTTTCTTAACTATAGTGTTGGCACGAGGGGAACCAGGACAGGTTGTTGGTGATCTGGACACCTAAAAACTTGAAGCTCTCAACCCTTTCTACTTCATCCCTGTTGATGTAGACAGGGACATGTTCTCCTTTACGCTTCCTGAAGTCAATGACAATCTCCTTCGTTTTGTTGACATTGAGGGAGAGATTATTATCACTGCACCAGTTCACCAGATTCTCTATCTCATTCCTGTACTCTGTTTCATCATTGTTTGAGATCCGACCCACTACGGTGGTGTCATCAGCAAACTTGAAAATGGAATTGGAGGGGAATTTAGCCACACAGTCAAAGGTGTATAAGGAGTATAGTAGGGGGCTGAGAACACAGCCTTGTGGGGCACCGGTGTTGAGGATGATCGTGGAGGAGGTGTTGTTGCCTATCCTTACTGATTGTGATCTGTGAGTTAGGAAGTTCAGGATCCAGCCGCAGAGGGAGGAGCCGAGGCCCAGGCCACAGGGTTTGGAGATGAGTTTCGTGGGAATGATAGTGTTGAGGTTGTTGGAGGTCAGTCTTCTCAGCTCCAGGACATCTCTGCAGGAGTCCCTCAGGGTAGTGTCCTCGGCCCAACAATCTTCAGCTGCTTCATCAATGACCTTCCCTCCGTCATAAGGTCAGAAGTGGGGATGTTCGCCGATGATTTCACAATGTTCAGCACCATTCACGACTCCTCAGATACTGAAGCAGTCCATGTTCAAATGCAGCAGTTATTGCAATGGAGAGGGATAGGGCCGTATGTCAGGGCAAGGTTTACAATTGGGGGAGAGGTAATTATGATGCAATTAGGCAAGAATTAGGGGGCATAAGTTGGGAACAGAAACTGTCAGGGAAAGGCACTAATGAAAAGTGGAACTTTTTCAAGGAACAAATACTGGGTGTCCTTGATAGGTATGTCCCTGTCAGGCAGGGAGGAAATGGCCGAGTGAGGGAACCATGGTTCACGAAAGAGGTGGAATGTCTTGTGAAAAGGAAGAGGAAAGCTTATGTAGGGATGAGGAAACAAGGTTCAGATGGCTCGATTGAGGGTTACAAGTTAGCAAGGAATGAGCTGAAAAGGGGGCTTAGGAGAGCTAGGAGGGGACACGAGAAGTCCTTGGCGGGTCGGATCAAGGAAAACCCCAAGGCTTTTTACTCTTATGTGAGGAATAAAAGAATGACCAGGATGAGGTTAGGGCCGGTCAAGGACAGTAGTGGGAACTTGTGTATGGAGTCAGTAGAGATAGGCGAGGTGATGAATGAATACTTTTCTTCAGTGTTCACCAAGGAGAGGGGCCATGTTTTTGAGGAAGAGAAGGTGTTACAGGCTAATAGGCTGGAGGAAATAGATGTTCGGAGGGAGGATGTCCTGGCAGTTTTGAATAAACTGAAGGTCGATAAGTCCCCTGGGCCTGATGAAATATATCCTAGGATTTTTTTGGGAGGCAAGGGATGAGATTGCAGAGCCTTTGGCTTTGATCTTTGGGTCCTCGCTGTCCACGGGGATAGTGCCAGAGGACTGGAGAATGGCGAATGTCGTTCCTCTGTTTAAGAAAGGGAATAGAAATGACCCTGGTAATTATAGACCGGTTAGTCTTACTTCGGTGGTTGGTAAGTTGATGGAAAAGGTCCTTAGGGATGGGATTTACGACCATTTAGAAAGATGCGGATTAATCCGGGATAGTCAGCACGGATTCGTGAAGGGCAAGTCGTGCCTCACAAATTTGATTGAATTTTTTGAGGAGGTAACTAAGTGTGTTGATGAAGGTAGGGCAGTTGATGTCATATACATGGATTTTACTAAGGCGTTTGATAAGGTCCCCCATAGTCGGCTTATGATGAAAGTGAGGAGGTGTGGGATAGAGGGAAAGTTGGCCGATTGGATAGGTATCTGGCTGTCTGATTGAAGACAGAGGGTGGTGGTGGATGGAAAATTTTCGGATTGGAGGCAGGTTGCTAGCGGAGTGCCACAGGGATCAATGCTTGGTCCTCTGCTCTTTGTGATTTTTATTAATGACTTAGAGGAGGGGGCTGAAGGGTGGATCAGTAAATTTGCTGATGACACCAAGATTGGTGGAGTCGTGGATGAGGTGGAGGGCTATTGTAGGCTGCAAAGAGACATAGATAGGATGCAAAATTGGGCTGAAAAATGGCAAATGGAGTTTAACCCTGATAAATGTGAGGTGATTCATTTTGGTAGGACTAATTTAAATGTGGATTACAGGGTCAAAGGTAGGGTTCTGAAGACTGTGGAGGAACAGAGAGATCTTGGGGTCCACATCCACAGATCTCTAAAGGTTACCACTCAAGTGGATAGATCTGTGAAGAAGGCCTATAGTGTGTTAGCCTTTATTAACAGGGGGTTGGAGTTTAAGAGCCGTGGGGTTATGCTGCAACTGTACAGGACCTTGGTGAGACCACATTTGGAATATTGTGTGCAGTTCTGGTCACCTCACTATAAGAAGGATGTGGAAGCGCTGGAAAGAGTGCAGAGGAGATTTACTAGGATGCTGCCTGGTTTGGAGGGTAGGTCTTATGAGGAAAGGTTGAGGGAGCTAGGGCTGTTCTCTCTGGAGCGGAGGAGGCTGAGGGGAGACTTAATAGAGGTTTATAAAATGATGAAGGGGATAGATAGAGTGAACGTTCAAAGACTATTTCCTCGGGTGGATGGAGCTATTACAAGGGGGCATAACTACAGGGTTCGTGGTGGGAGATATAGGAAGGATATCAGAGGTAGGTTCTTTACGCAGAGAGTGGTTGGGGTGTGGAATGGACTGCCTGCAGTGATAGTGGAGTCAGACACTTTAGGAACATTTAAGCGGTTATTGGATAGGTACATGGAGCACACCAGGATGATAGGGAGTGGGATAGCTTGATCTTGGTTTCAGATAAAGCTCGGCACAACATCGTGGGCCGAAGGGCCTGTTCTGGGCTGTACTGTTCTATGTTCTATGAACTGGACAATATCCAGACTTGGGCTGGTAAGTAGCAAATAATATTCATGCCACACAAATGCCAGGAATCACCATTTCCAACAAGAGAAAATGTAACCATCACCTCTTAACATTTAGTGGCATTACCATCACTCGACTCAACATCTTGGGGTTCCCATTGACCAGAAACTGAACTGGACTAACTATATAAATACAATGGCTACAAGAGCAGGTCAGAGGCTCGGAATCTGCGGCGACTAACTCACCTCCTGACTTCCCAAAACCATTTCACCATCTACAAAGCACAAGTCAGGAGTGTGATGGAATACTCCCCACTTGCCTGGATGGCTGCAGCTCCAACGTGTTTGGAGAAGCTCAACACCATCCAGGACAAAGCAGCCCCGCTTGATTTGGCACCAGATCCACAAACATTTACTCCCTCCGCCAGCCACACACATTAGCAGCAGTGTGTACCATCTACAAGATGCACTGCAGTAATTCGTCAAGGCTCCTTAGACAGCACCTTCCAAACCCATGAGCGCTTCCATCTAAGAAGGACAAGGTCAACAGGTGGGAAAACCACCGTCTGGAACATCCCCTCCAAGCCAATCACCATCCTGACTTAGAAATGTATCGCTGTTCCTTCACAGTCCCTCCCTAACAGCACTGTGGGTGCACCTACACCACAGGGACTGCAGCGATTTAAGAAGGCAGCTCATCACCACCTTCTCAAGGACATTTAAGCTTGGGCAATAAATGCTGGCTTTCTGTTTTTGAACAGGACCACTAAGATGAACTCGGGGAAATCTACTGAAGAGAGGTGGCAGTTTTTCAAGGAATGTCTGTCTAGAGTTCTGCAGGACAATGTTCCGAGCAGACAGGGAGGAGTTGGTAGGTTAAAGGAAGCGTGGTGCATGAAAGCTGTGTGGGACCTAGTCGAGAAGAAAAGAAAAGCGTACAAAAGGTTCAGAGAGCTTGGCGAAGATAGGGATCTAGATGAGTATACGGCTTGTAGGAAGGGACTAAAGAAGGAAAGTAGGAGAGCCAGAAGGGGTCACGAGAAGGCCTTGGCAGGTAGAATTAAGGAAAACCCTAAGGCGTTCTGTAAATATGTGAAGAGTAAAAGGATGAGACGTGAAGGAATAGGGCCTATAAAAGGTGAAGGCGGGAAAATCAGTACGGAACCAGTAGAAATGGCAGAGGTGCTTAATGAGTATTTTGCCTCGGTTTTCACAGAGGAGAAGGACCTGGGTGGATGTACAGTGGGTTGCGGTGGACTGAAAAGATTGAGTATGTGGACTTTAAGAAAGAGGTTGTGCTGGAATCTTTGAATGGCATCAAGGTAGATAAATCGCCGGGTCCGGATGGGATGTACCCCAGGTTACTGTGGGAGGCGAGGGAAGAGATTGCAGAGCCTCTGGCGATGATCCTTGCGTCGTCGATGGAGACAGGAGAGGTGCCGGAGGATTGGAGGATTGCGGACGTGGTTCCTATTTTCAAGAAGGGGAATAGGGATAGCCTAGGAAATTACCGACCGGTGAGTCTAACCTCAGTGGTTGGTAAGCTGATGGAGAAGATCCTGAGGGACAAGAGTTATGAGCATTTAGAGAGGTTTAGTATGCTCAAGAATACTCAGCATGGCTTTGTCAAAGGCAGATCGTGCCTTACGAGCCTGGTGGAGTTCTTCGAAAATGTGACTAAACACATTGACGAAGGGAAAGCGGTAGATGTGGTTTATATGGATTTTAGCAAGGCGTTCGATAAGGTCCCCCAAGCAAGGCTTCTAGAAAAAGTGAGAGGGCATGGGATCCAAGGGGCTGCTGCCCTGTGGATCCAGAACTGGCTTGCCCAAAGGAGGTCCACATCATGACTACCATCAACATCGCAAATTGCCCAAAGGAGGCAGAGAGTGGGTATAGATGGGTCTTTTTCTAATTGGAGGTCGGTCACCAGTGGTGTGCCCCAGGGATCTGTTCTGGGACCCTTGCTGTTTGTCATTTTCATAAATGACCTGGATGAGGAAGTGGAGGGATGGGTTGGTAAGTTTGCCGATGACACAAAGGTTGGTGGGGTTGTGGATAGTCTGGAGGGATGTCAGAAGTTACAGAGGGACATAGATAGGATGCAAGACTGGGCGGACAAGTGGCAGATGGACTTCAACCCAGATAAATGCGCAGTGGTCCATTTTGGCAGGTCAAATGGGATGAAGGAGTACAATATTAAGGGAAAGACTCTTAGTACTGTAGAGGATCAGAAGGACCTTGGGGTCCGGGTCCATAGGACTCTAAAATCGGCCCCGCAGGTGGAGGAGGTGGTTAAGAAGGCGTATGGTGTGCTAGCCTTTATCAATCGAGGGATTGAGTTTAGGAGTCCGGGGATAATGATGCAGCTATATAAGACCCTCGTCAGACCCCACTTGGAGTACTGTGCTCAGTTCTGGTCGCCTCATTACAGGAAGGATGTGGAAAAGATTGAAAGGGTGCAGAGACGATTTACAAGGATGTTGCCTGGATTGAGTGGCATGCCTTATGAGGATAGGCTGAGGGAGCTCGGTCTTTTCTCCTTGGAGAGACGTAGGATGAGAGGAGACCTAATAGAGGTATATAAGATGTTGAGAGGCATAGATCGGGTGGACTCTCAGAGGCTTTTTCCCAGGGTGGAAATGTCTGCTACGAGAGGACACAGGTTTAAGGTGCTGGGGTGTAGGTACAGGGGAAATGTTAGGGGGAAGTTTTTAACACAGAGGGTGGTGGGTGAGTGGAATCGGCTGCCGTCAGTGGTGGTGGAGGCAAACTCAATAGGGTCTTTTGAGAGACTCCTGGATGAGTACATGGGACTTAATAGGCTGGAGGGTTATAGGTAGGCCTCAAAGGTAGGGATATGTTCGGCACAACTTGTGGGGCCGAAGGGCCTGTTTTGTGCTGTAGTTTTTCTATGTTCTATGTTCTAGATAAAACCCTAGATAATGTTAGCGAAATAGCAGCAATATTAAATAATGACTTTGCTTCAGTGTTTACCAAGGAAACAGCAGAGTGGACTTGATCTAACAAGATTTGATTTGATTTATTATTGTCACCTGTATTAGCATACAGTGAAAAGTATTGTTTCTTGTGCGCTATACAGACAAAGCATACCGTTCATAGAGAAGGAAACCACATGGACTGCATGGACAAGGTGAGATTAGGACTGATATAACCCTATTTAAAATATAAATACCTCCTTGAAGTGAATTCAACTTTGGGAGTATGAGAGGGTAAATGCTGAGAGACTGTTTCCCCACTAATTCACCAGCCGCCCATCCACTGACTCTGTCTACACTTCCCGCTGCCTTGGCAAAGCAGCCAGCATAATTAAGGACCCCACGCACCCCGGACATTCTCTCTTCCACCTTCTTCCTTCGGGAAAAAGATACAAAAGTCTGAGGTCACGCACCAACCGACTCAAGACCAGCTTCTTCCCTGCTGCCATCAGACTTTTGAATGGACTTACCTCGCATTAAGTTGATCTTTCTCTACACCCGAGCTATGACTGTAACACTACATTCTACACTCTCTCGTTTCCTTCTCTATGAATGGTATGCTTTGTCTGTATAGTGTGCAAGAAACAATACTTTTCACTGTATACAAATACATGTGACAATAATAAATCAAATCAAAACCCGCAGGGTCAGAGCGGCAATGCTGCACGTGTCTCCAGCGGGTGTATAGCGATGGGCTTCCTGGAGATGTGTTTCAGATGTTTGAACTGCTCCAGCAGGGCTTTGCAATACTCTCCACAGAGATCATCATTATCTGGGGCTCTCTCCACAGCCTAGCACTGCAATGTGGGGGTGTCCTGCCTGAGTGAGAGATGGGAGGACGAGGTGTCGCCTCGATGTGGAGAACGTTGATGGGGTTGGAGATGACGAGGTCTAGGATGTTGACGAGCTGCATGAAGAGGCCATAGCAGGGGTGGGCTGTGGTAGACATGGGCGTGAGGATCAGACAGAGCTTCCAGGAGGGAGTAACCCGATAACACATTCTCATCATGGTTTGCTTTGCTTGTCTTTACGAGCCTGGAATCTTTGTGCTTTGGGGGACATTATTCCTCTCAAAAGTCCCATGTTTCCTTGGTTAAATATCAGAACTCACATCTCATAGAAATCATAGAAACCCTACAGTGCAGAAGGAGGCCATTCGGCCCATCGAGTCTGCACCGACCACAATCCCACCCAGGCCCCACCCCCACATATTTTACCCGCTAATCCCTCTAACCTACGCATCCCAGGACTCTAAGGGGCAATTTTTAACCTGGCCAATCAACCTAACCCGCACATCTTTGGACTGTGGGAGGAAACCGGAGCACCCGGAGGAAACCCACGCAGACACGGAGAATGTGCAAACTCCACACACACGGTGACCCGAGCCGGGAATCGAACCCGGGACCCTGGAGCTGTGAAGCAGCAGTGCTAACCACTGTGCTACCGTGCCGCCCACTGCTAAACAACAGTTAAATGTGGAGCCCTGGTGATAAATGGCACTGTCAAGGCTGAACCGTAATCTCGTCATCCACAACCTGAAACAACTTTAATTCATTGTAGCAATTCCATCAACGCCCTCGCCAGGTCTGTGTGCATGGCGGCTTATCAATGGGTGGACCTCACATTGCTGCAGGGATACACTCCTATCACCCTGACGCCTGCTCCTAAAGACACCGAACATTCATTCAGGCCTAACCCGATGGATGGGTGGACAGGGAGCAGCAGCATGAGAACACGATATGTCGCCTCTACCTCGCTCCTCAATGCAGACTAACGAGGCATATCCGTGCTCCTGCCACCCTCCCCCCTCCCAATCGCCACTTGCACATCACAAACCCAGAAACCTTGACATCTTTCGCCTGCCATGAAGTTTTGAGGTTTCTTTGTCGTATTCTCACTGAGTGCCCCCCCCCCCCCCCCCAACCTGGACTATGGATTGCTGGGATGCACCCAGTCACAACTCCACAATCACCCAAACACTCAGAAGTCTGTTTCAGAAATGGCTTTAGCATTAGTGTGAGAGCGTGAGCCATCACTTTGGACAAATGAGTCAAGTTGGGAATGTTTGCTGCATGACCCTTGCGGAGGCCGGAGAGAGCTGGCCATGCAACACAGTGTTTGAGGTGGCCCAGCATACAGGCCCATTCTACACACTCCCCCCGAATTCACTAAAAGCTCTGTCACCCAGTGACTTCCAAACCAACCCGAGTGCTAAAGCAATGCGAGTGCTAACCCTTTACCCAAACTCCACTGACACCCTTGATAAGGAAGCAAGCAGGTCAAACTATTCTCCAAATGAGGATTAGCAAAGGCTTCAGCCAGATACACACAGCTCTTTAGCCCCACACTCAAACCCTCCTTAAGGTTCAGGCTCATGTTCCATTCTTATCTCGTTCAGATCCACATAGATGCTGAAATTGACAAGTCAGCAAAGAAGGACATTAATGATTGAATGTGCCCATTGAACTCTAATCTCAATAGTTAGGGTAGTCTCAGGATTTAGTGTCTCTGACACTCCATTCTCAGAGTGATTGAAGTGCCCACGTGTAATCATGCCATCCACATACGACTGACATCAGTGGAAGAGCAGCAGGAGATGCTGAGAAGTGGGTGAACACATTTCTCGAAGCCAGAGCAGTGGGGATTGGCTGCCAGGAGAGGTGGCTAGGCTGCACCCTGAGAACCAATGGCAAGGGTCTAACTCTGCACACTTTGACAAATTGCTCTAGTGATAATGTGGAAGAATTGAATCAATACAAGTTCCTGATTGGTCTGAGATGGGGGCCACCATTCTGGAACTGGAACCAACTGCGAAACATTGAAGCAAGATGGAATCCATGAGGCTTACAAACAGTTCAAGATGGAATCCATGAGGCTTACAAACAGTTCAATTCAAAATACTATTGAGGCAGACTATATATAGTGAGTGCAATTTTACAACTCCTCCTGCCAGTGGGATCTTCCAGTCCCGTCGACGTCAATGGAGTTGGGAACGGCTGTAAAATTCCACCTGATGAGTGCAAGCCCTTGCCACCTGTGTGTTTTCCTTTGCCTACCAGTGTGCCCAGCTGCAGCTCCGACATCCACAGCTGAGTTCCAGGATTTTGACCCAGCAACAGTGAAGGAATGGCGATATATTTCCAAGTCGGGATGGTGAGTGGCTCGGAGGGGAACTGGCAGGTGGTGGTGTTTCCAGGTACCTGCTGTCCTTGGCCTTCTAGATGGAAGTGGTTGTGGATTTGGAAGGTGCTGTCTAAGGAGCCTTGGTGAGTTCCTGCAGTGCATCTTGTAGATAGTACACACTGCTGTCACTGTGGTAGAGGGATTGAATGTTCGTGGATGGGGTGCCAATCAAGTGGGCTGCTTTGTTCTGGATAGTGTCAGAGAAACTTGGTGTCAAGTTTCTTGTCAGAGCTGCACTCATCCAGGGAAGTGGAGAGTATTCCATTACGCTCCTGACTTGTGCCTTGTGAACAGGCTTTGGGGAGTAAGGAAGTGAGTTACTTGCAGCAGGATTTCAGATCCGTTCTTGTAGTCACTATTTATATGGCTGGTCCAGTTCAATTTCTGGTCAATGGTAATCCCTAGAAGGTTGATAGTGGGGGATTCAGTGATGGCAATGCTAGTGAATGTCAAGGGGTGATGGTTAGATTCTCTCTTGTTGGTGATAGTCATTGCCTGGCACTTGTGTGGTGTGAATGTTACTTACCACTTATTAGCCTGAGCCTAGATATTCAAGTCTTGCTGCATTTGAACGTGGACTGCTTCAGTATCTGAGCAGTCACGAATGGTGCTGAACATTGCGCAATCATCAGCGAACATCCCCACTTCTGACCTTATGACAGAGGGAAGGTCATTGATGAAGCAGCTGAAGATGGTTGGGCCGAGGACACTATGATGTATATAAACATGGAACAGTACAGCACAGGAACCACGCTGTGCTGAACATGACACCAAATTAAACTAATTCCTTCTGCCTGCCCTTGGTCCATATCCCTCTATTCCTTGCATAAAAGCCCCTTAAATTATCCTATCGTATCTGCCTGTACTCCTAAGCTTAGTAATGGCGACCTGAAACTATCATCGATTGTCGTAAAAACGAATCAGGTTCACCAATGCACCCCTGGCAACACGTTCCAGACACGTACCACTCTTAAAAAAAAAACACACCCTTCATACATCTCCTTTGAACTTTCCCCCCTCACCTTAAGTGCATTTTAAAAATATATGCAGATGTAAATTTTAAGTTTATTTATTAGTGTCACAAGTAAGCTTACATTAACACTGCAATGAAGTTACTGCGAAATTCCGCTAGTCGCCACACTCCAGCGCCTGTTCGGGTACACTGAGGGAGAATTTAGCATGGCCAATGTACCTAACCAGTATGTCTTTCAGAGTGTGGGAGGAAACCGGAGCACCCGGAGGAAACCCACACAGACACGGGGAGAACGTGCAAACTCCGCACAATGAGCCAAGCCAGGAATCAAAGTCGGGTCCCTGGCGCTGTGAAGCAACAGTGCTGTAGTTCATGCCTAAATGCAGCAAGACCTGGACAATATCCAGGCTTGGGATAATAAGTGCATAAGTGAGTAACACAAATGTCAGACAACGACCATTTCCAGCAAGAGAGAATCCAACCATCTCTTTACATTCACCAGCATGTAACAAGTGACTGACACTTAAAGCACTTATACAGTCTTCAATTATCATTCAATGAACATGAACTTTATTGTACTCTGCATTTCACATTAGCAGAATATTACAGTTCAGAACAACTGCGTTTAAAATTCACAATGTTGCGTTTAAAAGCAATGATAAGAGTAAAGAAAACATGATAAAAATCAGTTCTGTTTTACAGTACATTTCTTTGCACCTTCATAATACTGAATATTAACACGTTGCATTGATTTAGCGATAATTGCAAGCTTGCCTTTGAATCTATATAGAGTGACTCAAGTCTTTTGTATAATTCAGAGCAACAATACTTAATAAATAGGATTTACAGAATGATTGTTCTGACAGCGTTTGCTATCGTCTTCCCAAATAGTGACAAAATATTACGTCTTCTACCTGTGCATTTTTCCATTTTGATCACTTGGCATAATATAAAAGAGACATTATTAAACAGAATCTTATATTAATTGTACATACCAATATACACTAAAGTGTAGACAAAAGTACAATCTAAATATTTTGTTTGCTGTTATAATTGCTGGGATCCGGCAAGTCTCCTTTACCATAGCCAGCAAGTTAACTCCCCTGATCAGGCAGCCATGTTTCTCCTCAGATTCACTCAAATATGTAAAATAGACATTCCCACTCATCAATAATGAGGATTCTTGTTAATGATGAGCATGGTCGTGGGTGCCTGGCTTGTCCACTGAACTTTGCAAGCTGGGTTTTCAGCCAAAGGCTTTCACACACTCACTTACTGAGAGCCCACAGCAGAAAATCACTTTTCATATGAATTCCTGTCCATTCTCTGCAGAGAGAACTCCTCCTGTTGGCTTGTAGTGGTAGAGCCAGTTGCCAGGCTCTGTATAATAAAACATTCGTAGTCATGATGTGGAGATGCCGGCGTTGGACTGGGGTAAACACAGTAAGAAGTTTAACAACACCAGGTTAAAGTCCAACAGGTTTATTTGGTAGCAAAAGCCACACAAGCTTTCGGAGCTCCAAGCCCCTTCTTCAGGTGAGTGGGAATTCTGTTCACAAACAGGGCATATAAAGACACAGACTCAATTTACATGAATAATGGTTGGAATGCAAATACTTACAACTAATCAAGTCTTTAAGAAACAAACAACGTGAGTGGAGAGAGCATCAAGACAGGCTAAAGAGATGTGTATTGTCTCCAGACAAGACAGCCAGTGAAACTCTGCAGGTCCAGGCAAGCTGTGGGGGTTACAAATAGTGTGACATGAACCCAATATCCCGGTTGAGGCCGTCCTCGTGTGTGCGGAACTTGGCTATCAGTTTCTGCTCAGCGACTCTGCGCTGTCGTGTGTCGCGAAGGCCGCCTTGGAGAACGCTTACCCGAATATCAGAGGCCGAATGCCCGTGACCGAATGCCCACAGTTGCCTGGACCTGCAGAGTTTCACTGGCTGTCTTGTCTGGAGACAATACACATCTTTTTAGCCTGTCTTGATGCTCTCTCCACCCATGTTGTTTGTTTCTTAAAGACTTGATTAGCTGTAACTATTTGCATTCCAACCATTATTCATGTAAATTGAGTCTGTGTCTTTATATGCCCTGTTTGTGAACAGAATTCCCACTCACCTGAAGAAGGGGCTTGGAGCTCCGAAAGCTTGTGTGGCTTTTGCTACCAAATAAACCTGTTGGGCTTTAACCTGGTGTTGTTAAACTTCTTACTAATAAAACAATCCACAGCAGGACCCAAGCAGGGATCAGCTCAGAGTTTACAAGTCTCAACAGACATAATGCAAAAGGCAAGCCTCTCCATCTATCATAGAATCCTGACAGCTCAGACGATGGCCATTTGGCCCTTCGAGCATGCACCGACAACAATCCCACCCTATCCCCGTAACCCCAAGCATCTACCCTGCTAATTCCCCTGACACTATGGAGCAATTTAGCATGGCCAATACACCAAACCTGCATATTTTTGGGAGTGTGGGAGAAAACCAGAGCACCCGGACGCAGACATGGGGAGAACGTGCAAACTCCACACAGTCACTCGAGGCCAGAATTGAACCATAGAATCCCTACAGCGCAGGAGGCGGCCATGTGGCCCATTGAGTCTGTACTGACAACAATCCCACCCAGACTCTATCCCCGTCACCCCACATACTTACTCCACTAATCCCTCCAACCTTCGCATCCCGGGACACTAAGGGGCAATTTAGCATGGCCAATCAACCTATCCTGCACATCTTTGGACTGTGGGAGGAAACCGGAGCACCCGGAGGAAACCCACGCAGACACGGGGAGAATGTACAAACCCCGCACAGACAGTGACCCAAACCGGGAATTGAACCCAGGTCCCCCCTGGAGCCGTGAGGATGCAATGCTAACCATTGTGCCACCGTGAACTCAGGTCCCTGGCGCTGTTGTGAGGCAGCAGCGCTAACCACTGTGCCACCCACCCTTTCACTTAGATCAAGCTCGAGATCAGGTGCAATGCCTTTCCTTGTCAGCGTGGAACGTGCATGTCTCTTGCGTGGGGACCTGAATTTTGAATTTGATTTTTGCAGCAAGGAAGGAATAGATTTTTGTTTGCCCACTCCATTCTGAGCATCAGCTCGGTAACTTAAAGAATGGAGTAAAAAGAAAAGCTAGCACTTTCAGATGTTCCAGACAAGACTGGATATTTAGCATTCTGGAATGAGAGCTTAGGGGTAAATACCCCATGTCCTTCTTCAAAGTTCTTTACATTTCCATCATTGTTTTACAGTGCACAAGAAAGAAGACTTTTAAAACAAAACAGACAACAGGTGTAGTATTCTTCCGTGACCACACAACACACAGGTGAAGCTCAAACATATCAGATCCGACCTTCAAATACCTCCATGGAAATTTTTACCATTTATTTCTGAACAACTCCCTCAGTTTGAGGCATCTGAGTCTGGCTGGAAGAATCTGGAATTTTAAAGCCACCTCGGATGAACAGTTGTCGGATCAATAAGAAAATAATGGATCCGGCAACGCTCGGTGTCCGACATCCGAGGGTTCCCACTCCTTTATCATTTGAACGTGAATCACAAAGTGAGCAACTTTGCCTTTCGAAGAATCGACGAGTGGTGACTGATCCTGGTAGATTTCTGCACAGACGGTTCTTGCTGTAGTTTGACCAGCAGCCATTGCATTTCCAACAGTTTCATCCCCCCTCTCCCCGCACCACCCCAGGCATGGCTGGCTCGCTCACTAGTTATATGGCTCAAGTAGTACAGGCTGCCATTGCACAAGGCACATCATCAACAAACTCAATGAGACAAGTGGTTATCCATCTCCGGCGAGACTCTTGCAGTTAAGCTCCCTTTGAACCTCGCGAGATGGCTTCGCAGGTGCAGGGTACGAAGCTAGACATAGATGCCCTCTGGGTTAAAGCCTGAGATCAGCGGGTTCTGAAGAAGTCTCAAATTGCTGGGTAGCTGCCGTGACGAACTGGGCCATTTCAGGGAACCAGTCAGTGAGGCTGCAGGAGAGAAGGGAGGAAACAGCATTAAAAACACGTTACAAAGAAAAAAAAAGAACTCCCCAGCCTTAGCAGGAGGATGGATGGACAATGTACAATGGCACCAATTGTTTAAAAAAAAATGGTTGTGATCATTGCTGGTCCAGAATTCAGCTTTGGAAGCCGGGGGTCAGAATATTCACAGCTGCTGGGTGTGAAGCAGTAGTTCCGTGAGTTTTATTTATCCATTTATGGGATGTGGGGTCGCTGAACAGGCCAGCATTTATTGCCCTTTGAAAAGGTGATTGGTGAGCCGCCTTTTTAGAAATCATAGAAACCCTACAGTGCAGAAGGAGGCCATTCGGCCCATCGAGTCTGCACCGACCACAATCCCACCCAGGCCCTACCCCCACATATTTACCTGCTAATCCCTCTAATCTACGCATCTCAGGATTCTAAGGGGCAATTTTTAACCTGGCCAATCAACCTAACCCGCACATCTTTGAACTGTGGGAGGAAACCCACGCAGACACGAGGAGAATGTGCAAACTCCACACAGACAGTGACCCGAGCCGGGAATCGAACCCGGGACCCTGGAGCTGTGAAGCAGCAGTGCTAACCACTGCGCTACCGTGCCGCCCTGCTAAACTGCTAAAGACTCTGAGGTGTAGGTACACCCACTGTGCTGTTAGGGAGGGAGTTCCAGGATTTTGACCCAGTGACATTGAAGGAACAGTGATCTGCATCAGGGCATCCTCTGATGGTAAAATGTGATTACTGTGACTCCAAAAACGTCTTCAAAAAGTTCAGGGCTCTTAACCCAGTGATTTTAGAAATGTATAATGTGCGGCAAAGTGTCAGACATTATACGACAAGCTTAGACAATTTGGAATAGGTAAAAATAGGAAACATGGTAGATTATTAAGAGTTTTATAATGAGATGTTGTTTAATTTCATAGAAACTCTACAGTACAGAAGGAGACCATTCTGCCCACTGGGTCTGTACCGACCACAATCCCACCCAGGCCCTATTCCCATAACCCCACACCATTTACCCTGCTAATCCCCCTGACAGTAAGGGCAATTTAGCATGGCCAATCCACCTAACCCACACATCTTTGGACTTTGAGAGGAAACCGGAGCACCCGGATGAAACCCATGCAGACACGGGGAGAATGTGCAGACTTCGCACAGACAGTGACCCAAGCCGGGAATCGAACCTGGGTCCCTGGTGCTGTGAGGCAGCAGTGCCAACCACTGTGCCACCGTGTTTAATCTTTTAAATCTTGAACCTTTGCAAATGCAATTGTTTGAAACAATAAATGATTATCTTGAGTAATCTCAATGAGGAGGAATGATATGCACAAGATCTTCCTTCAAGCCAAATTCCAGCTCCAACAAGCCATTAAGGAAAAATACAAGACCTACAAGTATTTGAGAATTTCTAGCATTGAACCTCCAGCAACTTTACCTCTGCATGCACTTAAAGGCAAGTTGATGGATGTAAATTGAACACTCATAGGTTGAAAATGGAGCATTGATTTTATTAAATGCCAGGATAGACTGAACTGGTCATAAACACTTGTGGAATGCTGCGAACCAACTCCAAGGCTGACTGCCGCTGGATTATGACCTTGTTTTGTAGAATATTTTAAGGAGCAAATTGTAAGCTACTGTATTACATTTTTAATCTTTATTTATAAGGGTATTCTATAGATTCGATAACTGGGGACACTATAGTCCCCAATGCAAATCATTTAGGAAATGTTTGGAATACAGACTAAAAAAGGGGTAACCTGATGTCTCTAAGATAAGGGAAAGGTCTGATATGCTGGACAAAGAGAAATGTTTCCACTTACAGGTGGAGATCAGCATATCAATATCAGAATCAGAATATCACCAATGTGTGTTAGTCACTTGTAGCCGGATGGGTATTCATAAAGGCACCAGCAAAGTGAAGACACCAGCAAAGCCTGATGGTTAAAAGGGCGAACTCTGCATCAGGCGAAGGACTGAGGGAGCAGCAAAGAGCAGGATGTGCAGCGATGGAACAAACACGGGAATGGAATGGATAGTGTTTATTGCTGTGCGTTGAGCAATGATTGAACACAGACCCATTTGTGTCATGTTCCTGAGAGAATTACAACCCCCTGACAGAGGCACGACTCTTCAGTATTTGTGATCAAAAAGATAGTGATTGCTTATTACCTACCCTATGAGTACATGACAGGAAGCATGGTCAGTGCCAGTAACATCTGCACAAGAGAGAGAGATCTGGGGACATCGGCAGCAATAACCTGGGATCAACAACTATAGAAGAAGCAGTAAGACCCCAAACAACATCACATCAAGGCCCATCAGTCCCAAGTTCGAGGGCAACATTTAGCATCCCTGGCTGGGCTGTAGTTAAGTTAGCGGATTGTCAGTCACACCATGTCGAATCAAATGGTGTGGGTGGACAAAGACAGATAGAAAGTGAAATACAAGGCTGGCTGAAGGTACGCTGGAAGTATCTGAATGGCTGAAATGGGCAGAATATACTGAGAAGCTTTTTGAGGATCAGAGATCCACTGGTCAGCAGTGTTGGAAAGAAGCTCAGAGGGAATAAGGGAAATGCACCTCCAAATTCAGTAAGGCCACGGCAATAGCCAGTGGTATGAAAGAGTTGTGTGTGAGAAAGAGAGAGACAGAGCGAGAGATCAGTAAACTGAGCGAGAGATCAGTAAACTGAGCGAGAGATCAGTAAACTGAGCGAGAGATCAGTAAACTGAGCGAGAGATCAGTAAACTGAGCGAGAGATCAGTAAACTGAGCGAGAGATCAGTAAACTGAGCGAGAGATCAGTAAACTGAGCGAGAGATCAGTAAACTGAGCGAGAGATCAGTAAACTGAGCGAGAGATCAGTAAACTGAGCGAGAGATCAGTAAACTGAGCGAGAGATCAGTAAACTGAGCGAGAGATCAGTAAACTGAGCGAGAGATCAGTAAACTGAGCGAGAGATCAGTAAACTGAGCGAGAGATCAGTAAACTGAGCGAGAGATCAGTAAACTGAGCGAGAGATCAGTAAACTGAGCGAGAGATCAGTAAACTGAGCGAGAGATCAGTAAACTGAGCGAGAGATCAGTAAACTGAGCGAGAGATCAGTAAACTGAGCGAGAGATCAGTAAACTGAGCGAGAGATCAGTAAACTGAGCGAGAGATCAGTAAACTGAGCGAGAGATCAGTAAACTGAGCGAGAGATCAGTAAACTGAAACAGCAGGCCAACGCTGCACAACAGGAAATTGAAACGTGGCATGTTCTATTTCCTTAGCATCTGAACAAAGGATTGAAATTCAAGTGTTATGTACGAGTCAATTGCAGACGCAGTTTGAGAAAGTAGTTTGAGAGACAGTAAGAGCTGTGTGAGAAACAGACACAGGTAACCAGAGGATTGCGGAGACAGAGCAGAGGTGTGACAGCTGCTGTGAAACTCTTACATAAGTCAAACAGAACAGAAACAGATATTGACTGACTGTACAAAGTGTCAGAGGGAGATGGTCAAGTGAACTTTGTAACTCTCAGCTCAAAGGAATGAGATGTTAAGGATCAAGGAGACAGTAACAAGTTAAAGTCGCGTTTGTCAGTTCAGAGGGGCTTGTTGGACAGTGATATAGATCGGGGAGGTATGACAGATGAGGCCAGTAAGTATGGGGACAGGGCTGATTCCTGGGATAATCCCCCACATGATGAGTGTGCGGTGGAACTGTCAGTCCCACTCACTTCCATGCCAGTGAACCCCATCAAAACAGGGCTTACAGGGCAAAGAGAGGCAGCTCAAACCCTCCCTTACAACGCAAAGAACTCCAAGGGGCCCTCTGCACCAAAATAAAAGGTGGGTGTTACAGAATGGAGAGGAGAAGGAACTATGTCCCTTCACCTCACCCAGAAATATTGTCAACTAATTGGAGATGCAAAAACTTCCTACAAGCACACCTAGAATCATAGAATCCCACAGTGCAGAAAGAGGCCATTCGGCCCATCGAGGCTGCACTGACCACAATCCCACCGAGGCCCCATCCCCACAACCCCATGCATTTACCCTAACCAGTCCCGACAAAAAGGGGCAATTTAGCATGGCCAAAGCACCTAACCCGGAAACCGGAGCACCTGGAGGAAACCCTCGCAGACACGGGGAGAATGTGCAAACTCCACACAGACAGTGACCCAAGCTGGGTATTGAACCCGGGTCCCTGGTGCTGTGAGACAGCAGTGCTAACCACTGTGCCACCTCTGCACGGTAAGCACGGTGAAAGACGCAGATCAATGATAAAACGCATGTTTGTAAAAAGCTGACTAACAGTCTGGAAGAGAGTCTGAATGACTGCATTCGGAACGCATCATTAAAACACTAGTTCTATTCGAGGAGAGTTGGAAGGAGAGTTGATAAGGAAAGCCCAAGTTGCTGTTTGTGTGTGGGAGTCTCAGAGATTTTCCTTGTCTGAGTCTTAGGTAATCCCCTGTGGTCTGGTTCTGTTAAGTTCTTTTAAAGTTGCTTGTTCAAAGTATGTCGTTGTACTTTGAAAGAGCAGTTGTTCAAGCAACTGCTTTATCTGGGGCAGCACGGTGGCACAGTGGTTAGCACTGCTGCCTCACAGCACCAGGGACTTGGGTTCGATTCCCGGCTTGGGTCACTGTCTGTGTGGAGTTTGCACATTCTCCCCGTGTCCACATGGGTTTCCTCCGGGTATTCCAGTTTTCTCCCACAGTCTGAAAGATGTGCAGGTTAGGTGGATTGGTCATGGTAAATTTCCCCTTAGTGTCCCAAGATGTGTAGGTTAGATGCTTTAGCCATGGTAAACGTGGGGTTATGGGGAGAGGGTCTGGGTAAGATACTCTATCTGAGAGTCGGTGCAGACTCAATGGGCCGAGTGGCCTTCTTCTACACTGTAGCGATTCTATGATTCTACACTATGGTGGGAGAGTGGTGATTCTGGGACAATAAAATGGGACACTTTACACTTTGGTTTAAGCTATTTGAAGCTGTGGAAAGTTACAGATAATTAGCCTTTGAGTTTTAATGACAGTTTTGAAGAAAGAAGAACGAAGATTATTTTTTAACCTATTTCCTTTGTTTTTATTAAATATTCTATTTTAATTTCAGTTTTAAATTGTTAAGATTGAATGAAAGCAAGGTTAAATGCTGCAGAGACTGTGTGTTGGGAAACCTCCATGAGTGAAAGCATGTGTGTGTGTGCCCAATAATAAGTGTGATTTTCGTTGTTGCGTTGTTAGCTTTAATGTTTTCTCTTCTTTCCCCCAAATTGTGATTTTGCAATAGGAGTTTCCACACGGAGTTTAAAACAATGGGAGCTACGGGCTGTATTAAAAGTGTGATTTGAAACCAGACACATGTTGGAATCCTTAATCTTGGGTATGATGGCCGGCCAGTCACTGCTCGAGAGAGTGTGTGTATGAGTGAGCGAGTGTGCGTGTGCATGTGCATGTGCGTGTGCGTGTGCATGCGCGTGCGTGTGTGAGTGAGCGAGTGTGCGTGTGCATGTGCGTGTGCATGTGCATGTGCGTGTGCATGCGCGTGCGCGTGAGTGAGCGAGTGTGCATGTGCGTGTGCATGCGCGTGCGCGTGTGAGTGAGCGAGTGTGCATGTGCGTGCGCGTGTGAGTGAGCGAGTGTGCGTGTATGTGTGTGTGTGCATCTGTGTGTATGAGTGAGCGAGTGTGCGTGTGCGTGTGTGCAAAATGTTTGAAAGTTCCTTTGAACACAATTCTCAGGAAGTAAGTGGAAAATTTAAAAATCGAAGTATATAAATTGGAATTTGGAAATAACCAGTTTGAGTTTGGGGGAATCCTGGATACTCTTAGTTCATCTATAAAGTGTGGAAATGTGAAAAGAGTGCTCTTTGTGGAAGGAGCCCAGGGTTCACTCACAACAACTGGGAGAGATTTTACTGTTTTCTGTTTAACCCATTGAATGTCTAATTGGAAAAATTGACAGATACAGCGAGAGCAAATTAACTCATCTGGCTCCAAGCCCAATGAATCTTGTGTTTTGTTTTTTTAAAATTTGGTCGATCATGAATTACAGACAACAAACAAATCTAAGCAGCTTCAAGATTGTTTATCGTAACATTGTAATAATTGGGACCTTTGGAGAAAAGTTTAGAGACAGTATATGTGGGCGTGGGAGCGCCGGGGCCTGGGAGCGCCGGGGCCTGGGAGAAACTGAGGGGGTAATTTTCCCATCCCGCCCACCACAGGAATCGGAGTGGGCGGGGGGGGAGGGGGACCATGTAAAGGTCCACTGACTGCAGGTGGGTCTTTCTGCTTTTGGGGACGAGCGCGGCTGGAAAATCCCACCCTGAGAATGAGTGAGAGAGAGTGAGTGAATGAATGTGGGAGAGGGAGAGTGAGTGAGCGTCGGAGAGCAGACAGTGTGTATGTGGGAGAGAGAGAGAGAGTCAGTGTGAGAGAGAGAGAGAGAGTCAGTGTGGGACAGAGAGCAAGAAAGCTTATGGGGGAGAGAGCCAGACTGGGTAAGGATGGCAGATTTCCTTCCCTAAAGGACATTAATAAACCAGATGATAGTTTGATGATCACCATTACAGAGACTAGATTTCAATTCTACATTTTATTAATTGAATTTAAATTTCACTAACTGCCATGCTGGGATGTGAACCTGCGTCCCCAATGCCTGGTCCCTGACCAGCCCAGTGACATTACTGGTACCCCAGCGTCTCCCCTTTCAGGACCAGTACATGAAAATGGTACATACGAGTTCAAAACATATCTCAGCAAGGTAAAGGAACAAGATGACTTGGGGTTCAGATTCTCCAGACATTAAAAAAAGGAACTGAAGTGGAGAGAGCCACAAACAGAGTAACTGGAGTTAATGGCGAGAGATATAGAATCTAAAAGACAAGATGCAATAGTGTATTGACAGAGAACCTTACTGTGAAGGTCTCAGTTGCTAACACTCTCACTGAAGGGTCCCTGTTCAAGTCCATACTCCAAGACTGGAGGTCCAAGGGAGAAGCATTCTTGCAATGGCCAAGCAAGCTGCTAACCAGCCTGCAACTCCTCGTACTACTCCCAGGGAGTGTGAAGGTACAAAGTGAATAAGCAAGACCATAGAGTATGGCTTATTGATTGGAATCGACACCCTAGCGGTGGCACAGTGGTTTGCTCTGCTGCCTCACAGCGCCAGGGACCCGGGTTCGATTCCCGGCTTGGGTCACTGTCTGTGTGGAGTCTACACCCTCTCTCTGTGTCTGTGTGGGTTTCCTCCGGGTGCTCCGGTTTCCTCCCACAGTCCAAAGACGTGCTGGTTAGGTGCATTGGCCATGCTAAATTCTCCCTCAGTGTACCCGAACAGGCGCTGGAGTGTGGCGACTAGGGGATTCTCACAGTAACTTCATTGCAGTGTTAATGCAAACCTAATTGTGACACTGATAAATAAACTTAACTAAATGTATTGAGTGATAGAGATGTAGATTAGTGAGGAAATAAAAAGACAAGGCATGTTTTGAAAATGTTTTCCGTTGAGGGGAGGATGATAAGAAGGGGTTAGATAGAGATATTTAAAATGACAAAGAGATGGGACCGATCAGAAGTAATCTTACTCCGTCCAGTCTTGAACATGAGGCTCTCGATTAAAGGTAAATGATTTAGGGAGGAGAATAAGTGGGGGTTTTTTATACACAGAAGTTTGCGAGGTTAAAATTCCCAACCAGCATCAGTGACTGAAGGTCAACATTTAACAACGAGTTCAACAAATGGTTTAAGGGCAAGTAGACAGGGTTAGAAACTCGCTCGCATGACAGGCAGGCAGCAATGTGGGCTGGTTAGGCCAAAGGATTGGGTTCACGCTAAGAATTTGAGTGAAAATGAACCAAACACAGGCAAGGCGTCACCTTTCTCCTGGGACGGAGGCAGTTCCTCATCGGCTGGTTCGGCAGGCAGCACCGTGACCTTTGTCCCGGTCTGTTGGATGAACTGTTGGAGGTTCACTTGTCTTAGCTCCTTGGTTAACTGCTCCAGCTCCAGCTCTCTCTCCTGTTGGGACAGGGCAGGTTTGTACACTTGCGGAACATGCAGAAGCAAACTAACCATCTTAGCAAATCCTGGACCCCAGCTACCGGCTTTAATACAAACCAAATGCTGTGCTGTCTAATGTGGTCTGATTTTCAAATTCACCCTCTAACAGAGCACAAACCGGGGATTTTCAAACAGGAGAACTTTGCAAAATGCTGATCAGGATTACACTCTGGAATATCAAAAATATCGAAGTAAAGGGTGCACATTTGCTGTCTACAAACCATCCTTTCTGCTATTACTGTCAACATTTATCATTATAAATTGCTCTGTCAAATTTCCCCAGTGATTTTTGGTTATGGCTCATGGTGTAGTTATAGACGCTGGCCACCAGGCAGCACTCTCCCTCAGCTCTGTCGCCACCTGTATATTGAAAACCTTATTCATCTAATTACTTTGGGAAGAGCGCGAGCGATCCAAAGGAGATTGGAAATATTTTTTATAATTCATATTCGGTATTTTCCAAACAGGATACCTGGGGGAGATTGTGTGATTACGAGTGGGTTCACATAATCCCACGGACAGGGTGGATTCCCAACTCCCAGCACAGTGGAATCTAGGTTATTCCTACACTTCGTAAAACATCAAGATGAAAAATGAAATGACAAAGATGCAAATCATATTAACGAGTGGAATTGAATGTTTGTGGAGAAGTTGCTGATGCTCAGCATGCACCCATTCCCGATTGGCAGCACGGTGGCACAGTGGTTAGCACTGCTGCCTCACAGCGCCAGGGACCTGGGATCAATTTGGGTGACTGCCTGTGTGGAGTCTGCACATTCTCCCTGTATCTGCTCGCGTTTCCTCCGGGAGCTCCAGTTTCCTCCCACAGTCCGAAAGACGTGCTGGTTAGGTGCATTGGCCACGCTAAATTCTCCCTCAGTGTACCCAAACAGGCACTGGAGTGTGACGACTTGGGGATTTTCACAGTAACTTCATTGCAGTGTTAATATAAACCTACTTGTGACACTAATGAATAAACTTTAGACCATTACTCTGTTCAGTAGTTTGATTGGATTTTAAACAGTGGCTCACACTTTTACCAGCCACCTTTTGACTTTCCCAGTAGTATAGTGGTACTGACGCTGGACTAATAATCCACAGAGCCAGGGTCATGCTCTGGGGTCCAGGGTTCAAATCTCACCACGGCAGATGATGAAATTTGAATTCAATAAAAGTTTAATTGTGGTAGCGTGGCCCCTTTAAGGGTGCATTCTGAGGGTTATGTAATTGGTCCATTGGACTATTGAGAACAAAGAACAATACAGCACAGGAACAGGCCCTTCGGCCCTCCAAGCCCACGCCGCTCTCTGGTCCAAACTAGACCATTCTTTTGTATCCCTCCATTCCCACTCCGTTCATATGGCTGTCTAGATAAGTCTTAAACGTTCCCAGTGTGTCCGCCTCCACCACCTTGCCTGGCAGCGCATTCCAGGCCCCCACCACCCTCTGTGTAAAATATGTCCGTCTGATATCTGTGTTAAACCTCCCCCCCTTCACCTTGAACCTATGACCCCTCGTGAACGTCACCACCGACCTGGGGAAAAGCTTCCCACCGTTCACACTATCTATGCCTTTCATAATTTTTTACACCTCTATTAAGTCTCCCCTCATCCTCCGTCTTTCCAGGGAGAACAACCCCAGTTTACCCAATCTCTCCTCATAACTAAGCCCCTCCATACCAGGTAACATCCTGGTAAACCTCCTCTGTACTCTCTCCAAAGCCTCCACGTCCTTCTGGTAGTGTGGCGACCAGAACTGGACGCAGTATTCCAGATGCGGCCGAACCAACGTTCTATACATCTGCAACATCAGACCCCAACTTTTATACTCTATGCCCCGTCCTATAAAGGCCAGCATGCCATATGCCTTCTTCACCACCTTCTCCACCTGTGACGTCACTTTCAAGGATCTGTGGACTTGCACACCCAGGTCCCTCTGCGTATCTACACCCTTTATGGTTCTGCCATTTATCATATAGCTCCTCCCTACATTATTTCTACCAAAATGCATCACTTCGCATTTATCAGGATTGAACTCCATCTGCCATTTCTTTGCCCAAATTTCCAGCCTATCTATATCCTTCTGTAGCTTCTGACAATGCTCCTCACTATCTGCAAGTCCTGCCAATTTTGTGTCATCCGCACACTTACTGATCACCCCAGTTACACCTTCTTCCAGATCATTTATATAAATCACAAACAGCAGAGGTCCCAATACAGAGCCCTGCAGAACACCATTAGTCACAGGCCTCCAGCCGGAAAAAGACCCTTCCACTACCACCCTCTGTCTTCTGTGACCAAGCCAGTTCTCCACCCATCTAGCCACCTCCCCCTTTATCCCATGAGATCCAACCTTTTTCACCAGCCTACCATGAGGGACTTTGTCAAACGCTTTACTAAAGTCCATATAGACGACATCCACGGCCCTTCCCTCGTCAACCATTTTGGTCACTTCTTCAAAAAACTCCACCAGGTTAGTGAGGCATGCCCTCCCTCTCACAAAACCATGCTGACTATCGTTAATGAGTTCATTCCTTTCTAAATGCGCATACATCCTATCTCTAAGAATCTTCTCCAACAACTTCCCGACCACGGACCTCAAGCTCACCGGCCTATAATTACCCGGGTTATCCTTCATACCCTTCTTAAATGACAGGACCACATTAGCTATCCTCCAATCCTCTGGGACCTCACCTGCGTCCAGTGACGAGACAAAGATTTACGTCAGAGGCCCAGCGATTTCATCTCTCGTCTCCCTGAGCAGCCTTGGATAGATTCCATCAGGCCCTGGGGATTTGTCAGTCTTTAAATTCTCTAACAAACCTAACACTTCCTCCTTTGTAATGGAGATTTTCTCCAACGGTTCAACATTCCCCTCTGAGACACTCCCAGTCAACACATCCCTCTCCTTTGTGAATACCGACGCAAAGTATTCATTTAGGATCTCCCCTACTTCTTTGGGCTCCAAGCATAATTCCCCACTTTTGTCCCTGAGAGGTCCGATTTTTTCCCTGACAACTCTTTTGTTCCTAACGTATGAATAAAATGCCTTGGGATTCTCCTTAATCCTGTCTGCCAAGAACATTTCGTGACCCCTTTTTGCTCTTCTAATTCCCCGTTTGAGTTCATTCCTACTTTCATTGTACTCCTCCAGAGCTCCCTCCGTTTTTAGCTGCCTGGACCTAACATACGCCTCTCTTTTCTTTTTGACCAGTCCCTCAATTTGCCTGGTTATCCACGGTTCTCGAATCCTACCCTTCCTATCCTTCTTTTTAATAGGCACATGCCTGTCCTGTAGCCCTAACAACTGTTCCTTAAAAGACTCCCACATGCCAGATGTGGATTTACCCTCAAACAGCCTCTCCCAATCAACAGCTGCCAATTTCTGCCTAATCCCACTAAAGTTAGCCTTCCCCCAATCCAACACCTTACCCTTGGGACACCACTCATCCTTTTCCATCACTATCCTAAAGCTAACAGAATTGTGGTCACTATTTGCCACATGTTCCCCTACTGAAACTTTGAAGACCTGACCGGGCTCATTCCCCAGTACGAGGTCCAGTATAGCCCCCTCTCTAGTCGGGCTATCTACATATTGTTCCAAAGAACCCTCCTGTACGCATTTTACAAATTCCTCCCCATTCAGAGTCTCTGCTCTCAGCGATTTCCAGTCTATACCAGGGAAATTGAAGTCTCCCACTACAACAACCCTATTTTTCCTGCACCTATCCAGTATCTCCCGACATATCTGTTCTTCCACTTCCCTTGGGCTGTTGGGGGGCCTGTAGTACACCCCCAACATAGTGACTGCGCCCTTCCTGTTTCTAAGCTCCACCCAGAGTGACTCGTTACACGACCCCTCTGAATTGTCCTCCCTCTGCACCGCTGTAATATGCTCTCCAACTAATACTGCTACTCCCCCACCTCTTTTGGCCCTTCCTCTGTCTCGCCTAAAACACTTGTACCCCGGAATATTCAGCTGCCAGTCCTGTCCCTCTTTCAACCCAGTCTCTGTCACCGCAACCACATCCAAATTCCTCGTGAGCATTAAGGCCCTAAGTTCATCTGTCTTACCTGCTACGCTCCTTGCATTGAAGTATAAGCACTCCAGACCTCCAGGCCCAGTGAGGTCATCCTCCCCCAGAGTGCTCTTCTTCTTTGCCAGCCTTGTCCCAGCCCCAAGCTCGTCCCCAGCCTCTACACGTGTAGACCTAATATTTTGATCCCCTCCCCCCTGCCATACTAGTTTAAACCCCCCCGAACTGCACTAGCAAAACTCCCAGCCAGGATATTCGTGCCCTTCCAACTTAGTTGTGACCCGTCCTTCTTGTACAGGTGGGAGACCGCGCCAATCGGGAGCAAGGGTGCGTATCCCAGGTTAAGGAGGTGCCTCAGTTGGAGCCTGGGAGGAGAGATGGATCGTCGCAGCGTTAATTCAGTCTGACACTTTGTTGTAAAGACTTATTTAACATTGGCAATAAATACTTTGTTACTTTGAGCCACATTGAATCGCCCTCGATTTATTATATTGGCAACGAGGAAAATCTTTCTCAGTCACGGGGGAATCGTAGTGTGCAGTTAGAGGGGGAGGAGACCCGAGCAGATACAAGATACAAGACACACACACACACACAATCACATTACAATGCCTGGAAAAATCAAACCACTTGACCCTGAAGTGGAAACCTGAGGGCAGTACTTCTTTGCATTACTTTTCTGTAGTGAATGAAAAAACAGTTGAAGAAAAGCGAATGGTTATTCTACTCTCAGTCTGTGGCTCAAAGACTTGCAGCTTAGTGTGAACTTTATCACCAGACACTAGCATCTCCCAGCACCGGGTTTCCGGTGGCGTCAAATCCACCCCGGAAATCAGCGGGGAGGTACATAAATTATGGTAATATTAATTACCATATATTATAAATGCTATTAGCGGGCCCGGGACAGAAATCTCCAGGCCCACTCGTATTCCCCACCACCAGAGTGGTTCACTCCAGCGGGGTTTACTATTTTTAAAAAAGTATATTTATTAGTCACAAGTAAGGCTTACATTAACACTGCAATGAAGTTACTGTGAAATTCCTCTAGTTGCCACACTCCGGCGCCTGTTCGGGTCAATGCACCTAACCAGCACGTCTTTCAGACTGTGGGAGGAAACTGGAGCATTAGGAGGAAACCCACACAGACATGGGGAGAATGTGCAGACTCCACACAGACAGTGACCCAAGCAGAGGGTCCCTGGCGCTGTGAAGCAGCAGTGCTAGCCACTGTGCCACCGTGCCGCCCCGGGGAGCTAGCGGCCTGACACTGCTGGAACGAAGGGGGGGGGGGGCAATTGGGGTCCCCCAGAGGTTTGGGCATGGAAGGGGTGGTGCTTCCTTGGCATTGGCACCTTGGCAGTGCCAGCCTGTGCTCCCGGCACTGCCCAAGGGGAAAAGTGTCAATGCCCAGGGGACACTTTGGCATTGGCCATGGTCAGTGCCAAGAGGGTGGGGTCATTGGAGCGGGGGTCTCACCGCCACTCGGCATAGGGATCAGTGCGGGAGGGTGGGAGGCCAACGATCGGGGCTGACTAATGGGATGGAGGGAGGAGGTGTCAGCCTGCTAGGAGGGGGAGGTGTTCAATGCTGCGGGGGATGGAGGCTGGGCCAGATACGATCAGGGGGTTAGTGATCGGGACACTGAATTCTTTTGGGAGAATTCAGGCCACAGTCTTTTGACCAGATTGTGGACGTAAAAAATCATTTCAACCCCTGACTCCAGATCATTATGTTGAGGTACAACCTTTGGCAACGCGGGAGCCGTGGAAGACAGTCTCAGGCTATGTGGCCAGACTGAGAGGGTTAGCAGAGCACTGTGGGTTCAGCCGAGCTTTAGGAGAAACGTTAAGAGGCCGTTTGGTCTGTGGTATAAACAGCCTGATCATACAGAGAAGGTTACTGGCCAAGACCAAAAGCTGTATAAAAAGCTGTGGAGATGGCCCAGGTGACTATATGTGCCGAGCAGGGCATAAGCGAGTTGCAAGGCATGCCAAATGAGGTAAAGCGTTTGTGACAGGAAACGGCTGTTGTAGATAAGAGCCCAGGCGAGGGCACAGCTGCGCTCGAGAGAGGGAGTGCAACAGTGAGGGAGGAAGCTTGTTTCCGGTGTGAGGGAGAACATTCCCAAGGAGTTTACCTGTGCAGGAATTGTGGTTTCAGGTGCAATAGAAGAGATCATTTAAAAGCAGGACGTAGAGAAAAGCAGCCAGGACGGAACATACATAGTGAACCCACAAAGGTTAATTTAACTCCCTTAAAGAAACTGGATGAGGAGCCCAAGGAAGCCGAGTTATTCACCCTAAACCAGGCCCAGCTGAGTAAAGTGCCTCCTATAGACACAGCCCTGATTGTAAATGGCAGATTTCTTAAAATGGAGGTCGACACAGGGGCTGTGGCTACAGACATAGGGGAGCAGGCATTTCATTATCTTCGAAAACCATCGAAACCCGACAGTGCAGAAAGAGGCCATTCAGCCCATCGAGTCTGCACCGACCACAATCCCACCTGGGCCCTATCCCCGTATCCCTACATATTTACCTGCTAATCCCTCTAACCCTCATATTGACCCACTAATCCCTCTAATCTACGCATCCCGGGACACTAAGGGGCAATTTACCATGGCCAATCAACCTAACCCGCGCATCTTTGGACTGTGGGAGGAAACCGGAGCACCCGGAGGAAACCCACGCAGACATGGGGAGAATGTGCAAACTCCGCACAGACAGTGACCCGAGCCGGGAATCGAACCCAGGTCCCTGGAGCTGTGAAGCAGCAGTGCTAACCACCATGCTACCGTGCCGCCCATCTCCAACCATTGAGATTTAGTGAGTCAGGAGCCATATTGTCTACATATAGGCGGCACAGTGGTTAGCACTGCTGCGTCACAGCGCCAGGGAGCTGGGTTCAATTCCGGCCTCGGGTCACTGTCTGTGTTTGCACATTCTCCCCATGTCTGCGTGGGTTTCCCCCAGGTGCTCCGGTTTCCTCCAACAGTATGAAAGATGTGTGGGTTAGGTGTGTTGGTCATGCTAAATTCTTCCTCAGTGTACCCGAACAGGCGCCAGAGTGTGGCGACTAGGGGATTTTCACAGTAACTTCATTGCAGTGTTAATGTAAACCTACTTGTGACACTAATAAATAAACTTTAAACTTTAACTTTATACTGGAGAGACATTGAAGGCCTTAGGGACGGCAACAGTCACCGCGACCTACCAAAATCAAACAGCAAAGTTACCGGTCTTGGTAATTACAGGTCATTGACCTTATCTAATGGGTCGTGATTGGCTCAAGTAGATAAGATTAGATTGGTTGGGAATATTAAACCTGCGGGCTGGAGGTTTTCAGGAGCTGCTGCGTAAGTATTCCGAGGTTTTCCAAAACAAATTAGGATGAATAAGGGGAGCGAAAGCCAAAATCCATCTGAATCCGGATGCAACGGCTACATTTTCCCGGCCTGCCCAGTGCTCCATGCCCTTCATCAGACGCTTCAGGTCGAGCTGAGAGAGACTGGAAGATTTTGGTATTATAAAACCTGTGCAACTCTCCGAATGGGCTGCACCCATCGTCTCCATCCTCAAAGCAGATTGGACAGTAAGAACTTGCGGAGATTACAGATTAACCATCAACGCAGAAACATGATAGACAGACAACCCATTCCGAGAATCGAGGGCCTCTACCATAAACTAGCGGGGGAGCTTTAAAATACACCAAATTAGACCCCAGTCACGCCTGCCAGCAGCTGGTGTTGGATGAGGATTCACAAAGGCTGGTTACTGTCAACACCCACAAGGGTTCATCCCAGTACAGACCTTTACCTTTTGGAGTCTCATCAGCCTGTGCCATTTTCCAGCATATGATGGACAAAGCTATCCTATTATCATGGTTTAATTTGATGATGCACTAATTACAGGAAGCTCGCCTGTAGAACACAGATCAAATTTGGAAGTAGTATTGAGAAGGTTTTAAAGAAGCAGGTGTGAGGTTGAAACAGGAGAAATGTATGTTCCAGGCAGAGGAAGCTACATCTTTTGGGTTGAGACACAAAAGAACTAGGAGCAGGAGTAGGCCATCTGGCCCCTCGAGCCTGCTCCGCCATTCAATAAGATCATGGCTGATCTTTTCGTGGACCCAGCTCCACTTACCCGCCCGCTCACCATAACCCTTAATTCCTTTACTGTTCAAAAATCTATCTATCCTTCCCTTAAAAACATTCAATGAGGTAGCCTCAACTGCTTCACTGGACAGGGAATTCCACAGATTCACAACCCTTTGTGTGAAGAAGAAGTTCCTCATCAACTCAGTCCTAAATCTGCTTCCCCTTATTTTGAGACTATGTCCTCTAGAAGTAGTTTCACCTGCCAGTGGAAACAACTTCCCTGCTTCTATCTTACCTAATCCCTTCATAATCTTATATGTTTCTATGAGATCTCCCCTCATTCTTCTGAATTCCAATTAGTATAGTCCCAGTCTACTCAGTCTCTCCTCATAAGCCAACCCTCTCAACTCCGGAATCAACCTAGTGAATGTCCTCTGCGCCCCCTCCAGTGCCAGTATATCCTTTCTCAAGTAAGGAGACCAAAACTGTACACAGTACTCCAGGTGTGGCCTCACCAGCACCTTGTACAGCTGCAACATAACCAAGCTGTTTTTAAACTCCATCCCTCTAGCAATGAAGGACAAAATTCCATTTGCCTTCTTAATTACCTGCTGCACCTGCAAACAACTCCTTGAGATTCCTGCACAAGGACACTCAGGTCCCTCTGCACAGCAGCATGCTGCAATTTTTTACCATTTAAATATTAGTCCATTTTGCTGTTATTCCTACCAAAATGGATGACCTCACATTTACCAACATTGTACTCCATCTGCCAGACCCTCGCCCACTCACTTAGATTATCTATATCCCTTTGCAGACTTTCAGCGTCCTCTGCACACTTTGCTCTGCCACCTATCTTAGTGTCATCTGCAAAGTTAAAGTTAAAGCCATTAAGGAGGTTCCACTGCCAAAAAAACATATCAGAGGTGAAGTTATTTCTTGGCAGGGTGAGTGGTAGATTTTTACTTTAGTCCCACTCCACCAGCTGTTCAAGAAACCTCGGAGGCAGGAAGAGGAACAAAAAGAAGCCTGCATAAAGACTAAACCAGTCTCTGCAGTCATCAGCTTTGTTGGTGCACTTTGATCCAACCAAACCTTTGGTAGTAACCTGCATACATCACTGTATGGAATGGGAACAGTTTTGTCCCACCGGATGCCTGATGGAGCGGAAAGGCCTATTGCCTTTCCGTGGAGAACGTTATTAGATGTTGAAAAACCATATTCCCAGATTGATAAAGAAAGCTTGGTGGTCACTAATGCAGCCAACAAGTTTCACCAGTATATTTATGGACAGCATTTTACAATAGTTTCAGAACACAAGCCATTGTTAGGTCTAGTCAGGGAAGAGAAGCCAGTGCTAAGTGCCTCTGCAAGGGTGCACAGATGGACTCTTATGTTAGCAGCCTACAGGTATATGTTTCAGCCTCACCCTGGGACACATATCAAATGCAGATGCTCTCAGCTGGTTGCCCTTGCCACAGGCATCATTACCAGTCCCACGAGAGGTAGTGCTGGAAGAGGCTGATAGAGGCTTTGCCAGTCTCAGCTAAACATATAAAGATGTGGACAGAAAGAGGCCCAGTATTATTGCAAGTTAAAAATATAGTCATGCAAAGATGTCAGAATGCAAAGGTATGAGATGTCAGAATTGCCCAAACCCTACGAACACAGAAGGACGGAGATAACCTGTGAAGATGGGGTGTTGGTTTGGGGGACTAGAGTTTCTAATCCCACCCCAGGGGAGATGACTTATTACAGGAATTGCATGACTCCTATCCTGGACAAAGCAGGGTGAAAGCAGTGGCGAGATGTTATGTCTGATGGCCGGATATTGATAAAGGAATTGAAAGGATGGTGAGTCAATGCCCCCCGGCTGTGAATCGTGACAGGCCTTGCTGTCGCTGGCAAATTGGCATCCATGGGAGCGGCCAGGTAGACCCCGGGTAAGAGTACATACCGACTTTGCCAGACCATTTCTGGATCACAGAAACATTAAAACTGGAAGCAGGAGTAGGCCATTCAACCCTGCTCCGCCATTCATTTTGATCGTGGCTGATCATCGAATTCAATGTGTTTTATCATAGAAACCCTACAGTGCAGAAGGAGGCCATTCGGCCCATCGAGTCTGCACCGACCACAATCCCACCCAGGCCCTACCCCCACATATTTTACCCACTAATCCCTCTAACCTACGCATCCCAGGGGCAATTTTTTTTTAACCTGGCCCACACATCTTTGGACTGTGGGAGGAAACCGGAGCACCCGGAGGAAACCCACGCAGACACGAGGAGAATGTGCAAACTCCACATAGACAGTGACCCGAGCCGGGAATCGAACCCGGGACCCTGGAGCTCTGAAGCAGCAGTGCTAACCACTGTGCTACCGTGCCGCCCATTAATGGACGTTAATGGACACACATTCCAAGTAGTTGGATGTCCAGTTGATGAAGTCCACAACAGCTACTGCCACCATCGACAATTTAAGGAAAATTTTTGCCATTCATAGTATTCTGGAAGTTTTAGTGTCAGGTGATGGCACATCATTCACAGCAGAGGAATTCGAAAAGTTTGTCAAATCAAATGGGATTCTCAGTGTTAGGTTAGCACCTTACCACCCAGCCTCCCATTGGCTAGCAGAGTGTGTAGTACAAACATTCAAGTCATCAATGAAGAAACAAGTCGATAAGCCTCTCCTTCTACATACAGCCAGATTTTGGTTGTCATACAACGCCATGCCAAGCGCGACACGGGGGTCACGCCAGTGTGTTACGGACGGGACGCCGCTTAAGGACGTGGTTGGATATGATGATTCCACATTTGGCAAGGGAGGGTGGAGACTGGACAAGTTTCTCAGGCAGGAAATCACAACTCGGGGGAGAAAGACAGAGGGCCTGATTTTACCAAAACTTCGGTAAAGGAAATCGCGGCAAAGTTGGGTGTCGGGCCTTTAATGCGATCTGCACCCGAATCCGAGCAGATCGCGCCTTTACCGACACCCGATTTGGGCACGGGTCCGGCCCGCGCCCGAATCGGGCGGCACGACGATTTAAATGCATTTGCATGCATTTAAACCGACTTAATGAACCGCGCGCCCAACTCTACCGCCAAATCCCACTTTACCGTCTTCTGGCCCGATCCGCGTCCGCGCTGTAATCGACCTGCAAAATAAAAGTCTGAAGTCGCCACTGCAGCTTCCGAAGAGCGGGATCAGAGACTGCAACGGCTCTCTGACCCAGGTCATCCTCTGGTCGGGGCAGGAGGAGGAGAGGGGGTGTGCCATCACTGGTTCACTACCAGCCACAGATTACTCTTCCCTGCAGGTGCGAGAGAGCGGGAGAGATGGGTGTGGCTGGTAGTGAACCAGTGATGGTGCCAGGAGGGATCGGCCACAGACAGGCAGCGGAACCCCCCGACCAGAGGATGATACGTCACACCCCCTCTCCACCCCCACCACCCCCAGGGGATGATACGTCACACCCCCTCTCCACCCCCAGGGGATGATACGTCACACCCCCTCTCCACCCCCAGGGGATGATACGTCACACCCCCTCTCCACCCCCAGGGGATGATACGTCACACCCCCTCTCCACCCCCAGGGGATGATACGTCACACCCCCTCTCTACCTCCCCCCAGGGGATGATACATCACACCCCCTCTCCACTCCCCCCCCCAAAGGGGATGATCGGTCACACCACCTCCCCCCCCACCCTGCCCCACCCCCCACCCTGACCAGAGGATGAACGTCAGAGAGCCGCTCTTTCTGTTTTTTTCTTTCGCGCCCGGGCGCGGTCAGATTCTTTTTGAGCTGCGCATGCGCAGTTCAGAGCTCCGATCGTCCCGGCAGCGCTAAGCCCCACCCACAGCGCGGATCGGGCCAGAGCCGGCAAAACACGTATGGGCGCGCTGGAAAGAGGATTCCAGGCACGGATCTATTTGACGTCCAGATTCGGCACTTCGACTCAAAATGGTAAAATTCCCCCCAAAGTGTTCCAAGTTGAGGATTCAGTCATGGTCAGAAACTTTGCCGCAGGACCAGCTTGGGTGGTGGGTAAGATTGTGGAGAGAACAGGACCGGTCTCCTACGTCGTGCAGATACAATGACAACAAGAAACACGTAGACCATGTGAGGAGGAGGAGGAGAGCACTGATGGATATAGGGGAACAACAGGCCACCCCTGCTGTCAATTCGAGGATCCAGGATTGGTTACTGGGACTCTGGTTGGGACTTGAACAGCCGGGGGAGGGAGGGTCACGGTAACTGAGGAATCAGCAGCTACAGGAGGAGCGAGACCCTGATTGATGAGTTTGCCTTTTGCATCCGTCCAACCTGATTCAAATTCTGAAGAGCCTAGAACAGAACTGAGGCTTTCTACCAGGAATCCTGGGACCGACTAAACCCATGGTGAGTTTTTCCCTGGAGTATTCCAAATTCCCTTTCATAAAAAACGGTTTGTCTAGGCTAATGATGTCCTTACTTTCTTCCATGGCTGAATTCCGGAGTTGGAGGAGGGGATGGGAGGGGAATGGGGGGAGGGGAGGGTATGTGATAGTGTGGCTCCTTCAAAGGGGCATTCCCCGAGTGCCACGCAATCGGGCCGGACCCTATGGATTGCCACGGTGAGAAGCTAAGCCAATCAGGAGCAAGGGCGCGTTATCCTGGGTTGGGGAGATCCCACAGTTGGAGCCTGGGAGGAGAGTTGTACAGTCACAGAATTGATTCTGTCCGACATTTTGTTGTAAATACTTATTTATCATTTGCAATAAATCCTTTGTTACTTTGAGCCACAGAGTCACCCTTAATCTATTACCTTAATGGTGACCATGAAACTATCATTAATTGTTGGAAAAACCCATCTGGTCCTCTGATGTCCTTTAGAGAAGGAAATCTGCTGTCCTTACCCGGTCTGACCTACATGTGGCTCCAGAGCCACAGCAATGTGGTTGACTCTCAACTGCCCTCTGTTCATCAGCAATTAAGGATGGGCAATAAACGCTGACCCACATCATCTCACCCTATCAGCATGTGTTTCCATTCCTTTCTCCCCGACACATTTGGCACCCTTCCACTTAAACACATCAATTTTATTTGCCCCAAGCACACCGTGTGGTGGCAAATTTTCCATTCCTTCAACAGCACCTTCCAAACCCATCTAGAAGGACAAGGGCAGCAGACAGATGGGAACACACAACTTTCAAGTCTTGGAAATATACCAGCTGTTCCGTCACTGTCGCTGGGTCAAAATCCTGGAACTCTCTCCCTCACAGCACTGAGGGTACCTACACCACATGGACTGCAGCGATTCAAGAAGGTGGCAAGTGAAACACACAGAACCTGGGCACAGGGTCCTGAGTGACGGGGTGGACAGGAGGATGTGCAGGTTAGCACCGAGTGGGGAATAACACCAAGTGGGGGAAAAACACCCAGCCGGGGAAAACACTGAATGGGGAGAGGCAGCTAAGGCTTGGTCAGGCAGCAGGAGACGGAGGCCGAGACAAGGGAGAGGTGACCAAAGCGAGCCCCAGGTGTGAGTGAGGAGTGTACCCCTGCCCAGTGGCAGGCAAGGCCCCGGGCGAGGCAGTGGAGGACTCCAGAGACAATTGTAATGAGGGATAGGGATACTGTGTGAGGGCATGGAGGGCAGGAGAAGGTGGGACAGAGGGGGAGGCAGTGTGTGTGAGGGGATATAACGAGAGCGAGTGTTGTGGGAAATCCGGGATCAGAATCATAGCGTCCTGCGAGGGATAAGCTTGGATTTCAGCAATGTAATTATTCACGCCGGCCTGCGTTATAAATGGAAAAGCTGAGATCAACAATTGTATTTCCGAAGCTTTTGCCCTCACATCCTGGGGGTGAGGGGCAGGCGGGGGAGGCGTGAGGTTTGGGGGGGATGGGAGGATTGAAGGAGAGTCTAGGAGCTGCCCCCACACCCTTGCGGGTAATTAGAGATGGGGAATAAACGTTGGACTAAGCAGAGGTGGCCATCGGCTGAAAGAGAATTTTTTAAAATTCTCAACACTCTCTGCAGAAAGAGATTACCCTGGGATTTATTAGTCACTAACTTGTATTTAAGGCTCTCAGTTCAAAGTTAATGAAAGGCCTCAGTAATTTCTCAGTAGTTTTTAAGTCCCTAAAATTGTGGAAACGTTTGGAATTGGGAAGTCCCTGCTAATTTACAATCGATTCTTTCCAATTATCTGCTCATTTGACTTTTGTTTTTCACATTTTCTTCATTCCTGTTTTCTAGTTGCTGGATTCAGTTTTTCGAATGAAGTCGGCAGCATTACAGTATATCCACCCAAACAGTATTTCACACACTCAGACTTGTCATTTGATTTAAAAATAGAATAGGGACAGAATACAGAGACGAGGAGGATTCCTCTTGTTTGCGAGGGCCCTGACGAGGCAGCCACTAAATGGTGTGCGGGAGCCTCGAGGGCCTGGGCTTGACAAGAAACCCACAGGTCACGGGTTCAAATCCCACCAGGACTTGCGTTAATCTTTCGAGTGTTTAAGATGATTAAAGGATTCGTTCTGGGAGTCCGGGATAAGGAGGGGAGATTCTTAAAAATTGGCCTCTTGGCTAAGGTCAGGTGCAGTGCCCTTCCTAGACATTTTGGGTAGAGTCATAGGCTGGAATTTTACCGCCCCACAGGGGCGGACAGTGGGAAGGCCCCGTTGACTTTTGGGCAGGATTTTATGGTTTTGGGACGAGCGAGGCTGTAGAATCCCCACCCATAGATTCATACAGGACAGAAGGTACTCTTTGGCCAATCGAGTAGGAAACTTGCATGTCTCTCGTTTGGGGACCACGAATTGGATTCAATTTAAATTGCGCCGACGCTATAGTTAAGAAAGCCCACCAATGCCTCTCTGGGGACGGAGGAAATTTGGCATGTCCACTACGACTCTCACCAACTTTTACAGATGCACCATAGAAAGCATTCTTTCTGGTTGTATCACAGCTTGGTATGGCTCCTGCTCTGCCCAAGACCATAAAAAACTACAAAGGGTCGTGAAAGAAGCCCATCACGCAAACCAGCCTCCCATCCATTGACTCTGTCTACACTTCCCGCTGCCAGCATAATTCTCTCTTCCACCTTCTTCCGTTGGGAAGAAGATACAAAAGTCTGAGGTCATGTACCAACCAACTCAAGAACAACTTCTTCTCTGCTGTCATCAGGCTTTTGAATGGACCTACCTCGCATTAAGTTGATCTTTCTCTACACCCTAGCTAAGGCTGTAACACTACATTCTGCACTCTCTCATTTCCTTCTCCCCTATGTCCTCTATGAACAGTATGCTTTGTCTGTATACTGTGCAAGAAACAATACTGTTCATTGTATGCTAATACATGTGACAATAATAACTCAAATCAAACTGGCTTTTTGAGCATGCAAGGAGGTGGATTAATGGCTTGTCCTGACCAGAGAACCTCTACAGTGCAGAAGGAGGCCATTTGACCCATCAAGTCTGCACCGACCCTCCAAAAGATCATCTTACCCAGGCCCTCCCCACTACCCTAGCCCCATAGCCCTGCTAACTCCCCCTAACCTCCACATCTTGGGATGCTAAGGAGCAATTTAGCATGGCCAATCCACCTAACCTGCACATCTTTGGACTGCGGGAGGAAACTGGCGCATCCGGAGGAAACCCACGCAGACATGGGGAGAACGTGTAAACTCCATACAGACAGTGACCCGAGGCTGGAATTGAACCCGGGTCCCTGGCACTGTGGGGGAGCTATGCTAGCCACTGTGCCACCATGCCGCACACTCTGCACATTGGCTTTGTAACTTGAAGAATGGAGTAATTTTTTTAAAAATGGATCGAGGCCCTTCAGGGATGAAGCACGTTATCGTCATGCAGAGAGCGAGTGGAATTCTGGAGCTCTCTCCCACTAAATGCTGCTCAGGGTGGGTTCAATAATGATATAAAAAATCAGATTGATCGATATTTTGTGTCGCTAAGTTATTAAGTGTGAAGGAACCAAGGTGGGTGGTTAAACCTAAGATACAGATCAGTCAAACTGAATGCCAGAACAGCCTTGATGGACTGAATGGCCTCCTCCCATTCCTCCATTCCCAAGTCTTGAAGCTGTTCTGGGTAATTTGTGGGCTAGTATTGGATAGATTAAACGGCCCTGTTCGAGCAGCTCAGACTGTTGCTAAAACACCCGACTTCAGAGAAGCAAATCTGCCGTCCCTTATTGTTCCTACAATGAGAGGCTGGTTCCCAATGTCAATGTCTCGGTCATTAGAGAGAGGAGACACAGAGACGGCGTGGGTGTGGGGGGAGGTAAAGAGTCAGGATGCTGGACTGTCAGAGACACCTCTGGAGGGCAGACTGCTCCTAAATGAAGCAAACAAGCGGGCTGCTTTGTCCTGCGTGGTGTTGAGCCTCTTGTTGGAGTTGCACCCATCCAGGCAAGTGGGGAGTATTCCATCACACTCCTGACTTGTGCTTTGTAGATAGTGGACAGGCTTTGGAGAGTCAGGAGGTGAGTTACTCACTGCTGGATTCCCAGTCTCTCTCTGACCTGCTCTGGTAGCCACAGTATTTATATAGCTAGCCCACTCAATTCCCTGGGCAATGACAACCCCTCTGATGTTGATAGTCGGGGTTTCAGCGATGGTAACACTGAATGTCAACATTCAATCTGGTTCCAGGTGGTGAGCGCTGAGTGAACTTTGGTCGTAGAAAGAACACTTCCCCAGTTAAAATACATCTTTTTATTTATGAGATGTGGGCATCTTTGGCTGGGCCAGGATTTATTGCCCATCCCCCATTGCCCTTGAACTAAGTGGTTCGCTCGGCCATTTAAGAGGGCAGTTGAGAGTCAACCACATTGCTGTGACTCTGGAGTCACATGTAGGCCAGACCAGATAAAGACAGCAGATTTCCTTCCCTAAAAGGACATCAGAAAACCAGATGGGTTTTTCCAGCAATCGACAATGGTTTCATTGTCATCAGTAGATTCTTAATTCCAGCTATTTTTTTTGTATTGAACCCAATTGAATTCAAATTCCACCATCTCCACCATCTGCGGGATTTGAACCCAGGTCCCCTGGATTAATAGCCTAGCGATAATACCACGAGGCCATCATCTCGCCCTACAATGAAGGGGAATGTTAACGAGGCTGACAAGCACTCTGCCAAGAACCCAAATACGGAAATTCCAGAAATACTCCCTAAATGTAAGACTGATTAAATGTGACACTGATTAGTCGGTGCAGGTTGCAGGATAATCAGTTGTGTTACCTGAAGCTTTTTATTGGCTTGTCCTAGAGTCCGCTCGACGGCTCGCAGGCTGTTCTGAAGTCGGGCACTGTGTTGGCACTTGAGCTCGATATCGTTTTTGATTTTGATAAGGTTCCCGGTAACCTCCTCCTCATTGATGTGAGCCCCTCGCAGTTCCTGCTGACGCTTCTCGGCTTCGATGCCGTCCCCTATCTGCTGGATCTTCCACATGTAGTCCCTCACCTTCTCCTCACACTCCTTGATGCGCAGTTTCACCTCCCGGAGCTGCTCCTTCAGCTGATTCTCGTTCTCCTGCTCAATCTGCCACTCGTTCTCCCAGAACTCCTCCTCCTCAATCTCAATATCATTCTTTTTAATCCTTTGCCCCAGCCTCAGAATTTCTTCCTCCATCCGCGAGTGAGCCTTCCCCTCCCAATACCTCAGTTCCACCTTGTTCGATTCCAGTTGCCTCTCCAGGGTGTGAAGCTTCTCCTTCTGTAGAAGGACCAGTTTCTTCAGCTCTTCCACTGAGCTCCTGGAGGCCACTGCTTGGTGCTTCACCTCAAAGTCCTTACCCCTCCCAAAAATGTCGATGAACCCCTTTGGGCCGCCTGTGAAAGTCAAAGATTTCCTCTTTGGTTCCTTCCTTTTTAGCGATCTGTCATTTTGGGGCCTCAGCTTAGCCAATGGCGGGAGGCTTTGTCGATATAAAGTTCTCTCCGGCGCGCGACTGATACTGTCCGATGTGGGCCGCTCGCTCAGTGAAGGGCCTGTCCGGCGTAGTATTAACTGCACATCACTGGCGTACTGACCCCATTTACTCAGGGCACCTAACGGATTCTCGTACGGTGCCAGATATCGCTCCGTCTCCCTCCATTTTTCAATAAGTGTGTAGCGGCCTGTTCTTCCTACATAAAGAAGATAGGAAAATAAATGTTCAATATAATAAAATTGTTCCAGATTAAATTTAAATTTTGTCTGGGGGTGGGGTTCTATTTTCTCTTACTTTCTCAGGAGGCTAAGGAAATTTGGCACGTCCGCTACGACTCCCACCAACCTTTACAGATGCACCATATAAAGCATTCTTTCTGGTATCACAGCTTGGTATAACTCCTGCTCTCTCCAAGAAACTACAAAGGGTCGTGAATGTAGCCCAGTCCATCACTCAAACCAGCCTCCCATCCATTGACACTGTCTACACTTCCCGCTGCCTCGGCAAAGCAGCCAGCATAATTAAGGACCCCACGCATCCCAGATATATCCTCTTCCAACTTTTTCCATCGAAAAAACGATACAAAGGCCTGAGGTCACGTACCAACCGACTCAAGAACACTTCTTCCCTTTTGAATGGACCTACCTCGCATTAAATTTATCTTTCTCTACACCCCAGCTATGACTGTAACACTACATTCTACACTCTCTCCTTTCCTTCTCCCCTATGTACTCTATGAATGGTATGCTTTGTCTACATAGCAAGCAAGGAATACATGTGACAATAATAAATCAAATCAAATTTTTACTCTTTTGAAAATGGATCTAATCTTTTACAGATGATGTTTGTCAATGTGATGTCGTGGGACCTGCCCATAAATGCCTCTCTCTAGGACACTAAAAGTGCACCGAAAGAGCTGCCCTCAGACTGGGCAATCTCCGTGCTGTTTTTCCCACCCACTATGCCACTATCTAAAAATGAGTAAATCCTACCCAAGAATTATGAGGTGTAGGCCACTCATCCCCTCGAGCCTGCTCCATCGTGCAGTAGGGTTATAGCTGACCTGATGTGGCCTCAACTCCACTTTCCTGCATGTCTGAGATTGGGGAAACTGGGGTTGTTCTCCTTGGAAAGACGGAGGATGAGGGGAGACTTAATAGAGGTGTATAAAATTATGAAAGGCATAGATAGGGTGAACGGTGGGAAGCTTTTCCCCGGGTCGGTGGTGACGTTCACGAGGGGTCATAGGTTCAAGGTGAAGGGGGGGAGGTTTAACACAGATATCAGAAGGACATATTTCACACAGAGGGTCGTGGGGGCCTGGAATGTGTTGCCGGGCAAGGTGGTGGAGGCGGACACACTGGGAACGTTTAAGACTTATCTAGACAGCTATATGAACGGAGTGGGAATGGAGGGATACAAAAGAGTGGTCTAGTTTGGACCAGGGAGCGGCGCGGGCTAATTGTTCCTGGTTTCTCGTTTCAAGGCTTCATTCTATGATCATCTTGCTGGTGCCAGTACAGAGTGAGACTGCGGATAGTTGGGAACCTGTCTCGGGGGCAGGGAATTCATATGGTGTTCGTGGAAGTGGAAATGACTAGGGTTGGGAAGCATTTTCCGATCGGGGCCATTGTGATCTCCTGGACTAGTTTCGATCGCCTCAGGGGGTCGGAGAGGAATTTCCCAGATTTTTTTTCCCCATATTGGCCCTGGGGTTTTTCACTCTGGGTTTTCGCCTCTCCCTGGAGATCACATGGTCTGGAATGGGGGGGTGGGGGTGAGTTAATAGGTTGTAATGAACAAAGCATCGTAGCTGTGAGGGACAGCTCGGTGGATAGGATATTGGTATGTAGATAGGCTGGAAAATTGGGCGGGGATCCTGGATTCAGGATTCAATCCTGGACCGGGGAGCGGCGCGGGCTTGGAGGGCCGAGGGGCCTGTTCCTGTGCTGTATTGTTCTTTGTTTGTTCTTTGTCCCCATGACCTTTGACCCTCCAAAACGTGCCTTGAATATATTCGATAATCCAGCTCCCGCTGTGGAAGAGAATTCCAAACACTAACAACCCTCTGAGAGGAAACTCCTCCTCATCTCTGTCTTGGATGAGAGAGCCCTCATTTTTGAAACTGTGCCCTCTTATCCCCCACGAGGGGAAAATCCCTCTCCGCATCTAAGATGAAATTGTCCCAAACCCCAACTTACTGAGAAGTGAAAACAGTAAAGTTTCAAACAGAGCTTGCCGTTGTTAACTCTGTGGGTTTTATATAATTACACAGCACGCTGATTTACTTAGCCGCCTATTAGAGCAAGCTCTTACAATTCAAAGCTCTCCATCCAAGTTAAGATCTTAAGCTGGTTCACGTTGGCACAATGCATCAGTTCTCCTTCTATCGCCCTGAATTAACACACAGGTACCGGCAAGGAATGATCTAAACCCTGGTCTCAGGCTGTGTGGCCAATGAAAGGGAACATTATTTTCACAGTAACGTGATTTATTGGCCATTTTCTTAAGTACTTACACACTGCAGCCAGTGTCTGTTGATAGGACGCACTTATCTGCAAATTTCTTGGGTACAAGTTGATTGGAAACAATGGTGGGGTGACTGGTGCCCTGAAATATACTCAGTGCAGCAAACAAACCCACAGTAACTGATGGGGTGGTTCAGAATGTGGAACATAAGCAGATCAGCCATAGTCTTACTAAATGATGGGGCAGGTTGGAGGGGCCGAACGGCCTACTCCGACTCCTATTCCGAATGTGAAAAAAAAAGATTTTCTCCAGTGCACCTAATTCAGTTCAACATTCCCATGGGGCAAATGTGGAGCTGTGAATGGAAATCCATAACAACTTCTTGCATTTGTATAGTGCCCTTACAGAATACTACAGTGCAGAAGAGGCCCTGTGGCCCATTGAGTCTGCACCGACACAAGAAATGCCCTGTCCTGCCCACCTAATCCCACTTGCCTTAGTCTAGTGAAAATTGGGGACGAAGTAGAAAAGGTCGAGAGTTTCAAGTTTCTAGGTGTCCAGATCACCAACAACCTGACCTGGTCCCCCCCACGCCGACACTATAGTTAAGAAAACCCACCAATGCTTCTACTTTCTTAGGAGGCTAAGGAAATTTGGCATGTCAGCTATGATTCGCACCAATTTTTACAGATGCACCATAGAAAGCATTCTTTCTGTTGTATCACAGCTTGGTATGGCTTCTGCTCTGCCCAAGACCGCAAGGAATTGCAAAGGATCGTGAACTAAGCCCAATCCATCACGCAAACCAGCCTCCCATCCATTGACTCTGTCAACACTTCTCGCTGCCTTGGCAGAGCAGCCAACATAAGTAAGGACCCCACACACCCCGAACATTCTCTCTTCCACCTTCTTCCGTCAGGAAAAAGATACAAAAGTCTGAGGTCACGCACCAACCGACTCAAGAACAGCTTCTTCCCTGCTACTGTCAGACTTTTGAATGATTCTCTGCACCCTCGCTATGACTGCAACACTATATTCTGCACTCTCTCCTTTCCTTCTCTATGAACGGTATGCTTTGTCTGTATAGTGAGCAAGAAACAACACTTTTCACTGTATACTCATAAGTGACAATAAATATCAAATCAAAATCATTCTCACTTATCTATCCTGATACTTACATCTTCAAAAAACTATGGTTTATTAAACATTATTTCCCATTCAGAAATCTATGTCGGCTCTGCCTAAACCTATCAGTATTTTCTGAAGTGTGGAGTTATCACACCTTTAATTTTATTTTATTCATTCGTGGGACATGGGCGCCGTAGGCTGGTCAGCATTTATAATCCATCCATATAATAAAAGCAAATTACTGCGGATGCTGGAATCTGAAACCAAAAGAGAAAATGCTGGAAAATCTCAGCAGGTCTGGCAGCATCTGTAAGGAGAGAAAAGAGCTGACGTTTCGAGTCCAGATGACCCTTTGTCAAAGCTTTCCTTTTCTCTCCTTACAGGTGCTGCCAGACCTGCTGAGATTTTCCAGCATTTTCTCTGTTGCCCAATCCCTAGTTGCCCTTGTCCAGAGGGTAGTTGAGAGTCAACCACATTGCTGTGGCTCTGGAGTCACATGTAGGACAGACCGGGTAAGGACAGCAGATTTCCTTCCCTAACGGACATTAGTGACCCAGATGGGTTTTTCCAACAATCGACAATGGTTTCATGGTCATCAGTAGTCTAGTGATAATACCACTAGGCCATCACCTCCCCAATAATAGATTCTAGCATTTTCTGCACTACTGATGTCAGCCTAACACATCTGTAAACTATCAGGATTATCTCTTCATCCTTTCTTCAATACTGGGGTTACATTTGCTACCTTCCAATTTGCAGAAACCATTCTAAAACTTATAGAATGTTGAAAGAGAATTGGAAATGCATTCACTATCTCTACAGCGTCCTCTCTCAACACTCTGGCATGTAGATCATCAGTTGCAGGGACTTATCAACTTTCAGCCCCATTCATTTCTCCAATATGACTATTCTAATTGGTATTAGTTTCTCCCAGTTCCTCATTCTTGCTGGTCCTCTGGTTCCCCACTATTTCTGAGGGATATTTTGTATCATCCTCTGTGAAAACAGAAACTGGAGTCTCTCTCCCACTTTCTTACTCAGCAGTGGATAGTCAGAAGCTTTTTCCCAGGGTGGAAGAGTCAATTACTAGGGGGCACAGGTTTAAGGTGCGAGGGGCAAGGTTTACAAGTGATGTATGAGGCAAGTTATTTTTTTTACACAGAGTGGTGGGTGCCTGGAACTCACTGCCGGGCGGAGGTAGTGGAGGTAGATACGATAGTGAGTTTTAAGGGGCGTCTGGACAAATACATGAATAGGATGGGAATAGAGGGATGTGGTCTCCGGATGGGTAGGAGGTTTTAGTTCAGTCGGGCAGCAGGCTTGGAGGGCCAAATGGCCTGTTCCTGTGCTGTAATCTTTTTTATTCTTTATTATCAATTCTTCTGTCTCCGCCTGGGATGGGCCCACATTTTGTGTCTAATAATCATTTATTTATCATCTACCGACAGAAGATTTTAAAGGAGCTCTTTTGGCGCAGTGGGTACCATCCCTATCTCTAGGTCAGAAGCTTTGGGTTCAAGTCCCAGCCCAGATAGGAGGTCAGGGGAGGTGTGTTTAATCCACAAACTGGTGGATTATCAACCTGTAAATCGCTCCCATATGTCTATACAGAACATTGTAAGAGTGAGATAGTTACTGGGTCAGACGTACTGTAGCAGGCAAAGCCAAATCGCCTTGCCAAAACAACCATGGACCAATGCCCATGATTGCCAGTGCTCTTGAGGAACCGCACCTGAAGGCAGCGTGGGTTTTTATGGTTTTACATTAGTTTGTCATATTCTACTACCTGGAGGTTCCCCTCCAAGCCACTCACCATCCTGACATGGAAATATATCAGCCGCTCCTTCACTGTGGCTGGGTCAAAATCCCAGAACTCCCTCCCTAACAGCATTATGGGTGTATCTACACCTCAGGAGCTGCAACGGTTAAAGGAGACGGCTCACCACCACCTTCTCAAGGGCAATTAAGGATGGGCAATAAAGGATGGGATTAGGCAGCAACATCCACATCCCATAAATGAATTTTAAAAAAGTCTCATTGTTACTTCTCGGATCTTGCTGTGTGTACATTGGCGACTGTGTTTCTGTGTTACTCTGACAGTAATTACAACTAGGGCGGCACAGTGGTTAGCAGTGCTGCCTCATAGCTCCAGGAATCTGGGTTCGATTCCCGGTTTGGGCCACTGTCTGTGTGGAATTTGCATGTTCTCCCCGTCTTTGTGTGGGTTTCCTCCGGGTGCTCTGGTTTCCTCCCACAGTCCAAAGATGTGCGGGTTAGGTTGATTGGCCATGTTCAATTGCCCATTAGTGTCCCAGGACGCATTGGTTAGAGGGATTAGCAGGGTAAATTTGTGGGGTTACGGAGATAGGGTCTGGGTGGGATTGTGGTTGGTGCAGACTCGATGGGCCGAATGGCCTCCTTCTGCACTGTAGGGATTGTGTGATTTTAACTCAAAGTTACCTCAACTTGTTTTGGAAGTTTGCAAAATGCACCAAATAAACTTGAGTCCTTTCTCCTGTTGCAATATATCAGAGCTATGATATGGAGACAAACAATTGAAGCTATTAATAAAGATTATTCTGGGAATGTTACTGTGTTTCTTTTCAAGCCAAATTTGGTAAACAACATTCAGAATGTTTGTGGAAATTGTCAATCAGTGACCTTGATTATTATTTCATGTTGCTTTGCTTATGTACTCAATTTTATCTCTGACCTCCCATTTACACCAGATTAAATTCAGGAGGAGGGCCTGTAATGCTGCTCGCGGTCGATTAGGAGAGAATTTCTGCCCTTGAAACCACTCTCCTGTCTCCCCTAAGCCTTTCGTCACAAGTAGGACTTTACTTGGCCTTACTGAGCATCAGCTGACCAAACAGGAAGGGGCAAGGTGCGTGTTGAAGGATTGTGGGATTAATTGTCACACTGGACAGCGGGGAGAATGAGGGAGAAAAGTTTCTGGCAATGAGCTTTCGTAAACACGGAGGAGAATCATCCTTCCTCCCTGCAGTTAACCCTCTGCATCATCAACTCCCCCCTCCTTCACCACCAATTGGGTACCTTTCCCCACATCAGGCTCAGAGCTTTTGATTTTCAAAAAGAGTTTACTCCTCAACCCCTCCACATGAGTCAGCTAGCAATAGATGGCCACTGGTGTTCAGGGACTGAAGACCTGGGTGGTTCTTTGGACACCAAACGCTGTAGGGTAGAGAGGGTGTGAAAGCCCAATATGAGTGAGGACAAGAGCCCTACGGGATAGTCGCTGATGTTATCTTCCCGAAGCTGGTTAGTGAAGGATGGAGTGAACATTTATAGGCATTTACTTGCAGAGTTACACTTTACAAGCACACGCCTCCTAACCCAAGGTTTCATTTCTAGGGATTCAAGTGAGTCCCTAGTTACTGCCCACCATCTGCATTGAATCATACATAATTAATATACAATTACCAACGAGGAGGATGTACTAGAGAGATGATGCAGGGGTATCTAAATATTGAGAGGGTCTCATGGTACAGGAGGAGTAAAGTTTATTTCTTATTGTCACAAGTAGGCTTACATTAACACTGCAATGAAGTTACTGTGAAAATCCCCTAGTCGCCACACTCTGGCGCCTGTTCGGGTACACGGAGGGAGAATTTAGCATGGCCAATGCACCCAACCAGCACGTCTTTCAGACTGTGGGAGGAAACTGGAGCACCCGGAGGAAACCCACGCAGACACAGGGAGAACATACAAACTCCACACAGACATTGGGAGAGCGTGCAGACTTCGCACAGATGGTGACTCAAGCCTGGAATCAAACCAGTGGCCCTGGAACTGTGAGGCAGCAGTGCTAACCACTGTGCTAGCAGTGGAGGAGGACATGGAAGGATCAATGCGGTGGGAAGGTCACGATCTGGTTGTTTGGACAGTGAAGATGTGGCAACACAGATCGATGGTGGTTGTACGGAGGAAACATAGCCCACATCCTCCCCGGCTGCTTTGTACCTGTCAGGCTCCTCTCTGCCCATGCTCGCTGCTGACTGCACAATGTTCAGCACCATTCTGAGCCACTCCTTACATACTGAAACAGTCCATGTCCAAATGCAATATTGTCCAAGACATGGACAATATCCAAGCTTGGGCTGATAAGTGGCAAGCAACATTTGCACCACACAAATGCCAGGCAATGACCATCGGCCGCAAGAGAATCTAACCATTGCCCCTCGAGTATAAATCAAGCAGGTCCATAACAGAGAAAAGAAATATCATTCTAATGATTCACATGGTACAGGAAAAATATGAACACACAGTGTCCCCGCACAGATAGCCAGAGGGCCAGTGGATCGCGATAGGGAACTGTACAGCTTATCCAATCACTTGGGGTCCTAATCTCAGACAGCACGGTGTCTAATACCAATCTAAGTTGGCACAGTAATACAGTGGTTATCACTGATGCCTCACAGCACCAGGGACCCGTGTTCAATTCCCGGCTTGGGTCATTCTCTGTGTGGAGTTTGCACGTTCTCCCTGCGTCTGCGTGGCTTTCCTCCAGGTGCTCCGGTTTCCTCCCACAGTCCAAAGATGTGCGGGTTAGGTGGATTGGCCATGCTAAATTGCCCCTTGCTGTCAGAGGGACGAGTTAGGGTAAATGTATGGGGTTGTGGGGATGGAACCTGGGTGGGATTGTGGTCAGTGCAGACTCGATGGGCCAAATGGCCTCTATCTGCACTGTGGGATTCTATCATAGTTCGCTCAAAGCTCCCCCGATACAATGGCCCCACATCTGGAGAGGATATCTCCCACCCTCACACTGAAATAATCCATTCACAACGTCTCTTACCTATGGCTTGAGCAAGGGCAATGACGACCTCTTGGCAGGTCGTGACCTCTGTCACACCACACACGATGCGCTGGGCTCCATCCACCCAGACCTTCAGCTCCATGATATATCATCAGCTCATCCTCCCGGCCAGCAACTGTCAAGGTTGGCACTCACCAACTGTAACACACACCATAAAACAATATCAACATACAGAATTAGTAGCAGTTATTACACACAACTTTAACTACTGCACAGAATAACTACCAGAAAGGTGTCAACTTTTATATACTAAAAACATTCTTGCATTTTGAAACATAGCAATGATATGAAAGTAAATATGATATGAATATAAAATGATGCAGTCACCTTGATCTCCTTCAAATTTTGGCATCTTCACTCCTCGAGGAGCTAATCCTGACCCTTTTTAAACCATTTCCAACCTCCCTTTCCTCTCTAAATTCCTTGAATGTGTTGTTGCTTCCCCAATCCGTGTTCATCTTTCCCAGAACTCCATGTCTGAATTTTTCTATTTAGGTTTCTCCTGCTAGGATATCGAAACAGATCTTACCAAAGTCATTAATGACGCCCTGCGAGACAGTCATAGAGGTTTACAGCATGGAGACAGGCCCTTCGGCCCAACTTGTCCATGCCGCCCTGTTTTTTAAAACCACTAAGCTAGTCCCAATTGCACGCGTTTGGCCCATATCCCTCTATACCCATCTTACCCATGTAACAGTCTAAACGCTTTTTAAAAGACAAAATTGTACCCGCCTCTACTACTACCTCTGGCAGCTTGTTCCAGACACTCACCACCCTCCGTGTGAAAAAATTGCCCCTCTGGGCCCTTTTGTATCTCTCCCCTTTAACCTATGCCCTCTAGTTTTAGACTTCCCTACCTTTGGGAAAAGATATTGACTATCTAGCTGATCTAGACTGTGACAAAGATAAACTTGTCCTTCTTAACCTGTCTGCAGCCTTTGACGTATGATCACACCAACCACCTCACCCACTGCACCCGTGAGCATACCAACCTCACCCACCAGTATACCACATGGTGTCTGCCAGAGTAACAAAGTCCAGTCCATCACACAAACCAGCCTCTCATCCATTGACTCTGTCTACACTTGCTGCTGCCTCAGAAAAGCAGCCAGCGGAATCAAGGACACCACCCCGGACATTCTCTCTTCCACCTTCTTCAGATACAAATGTCTGAGATCACATACCAACTGACTCAAAAACTGCTTCGTCCCTGCTGCCATCAGACTTTTGAATGGATCCGTCTTGCATTAAGTTGATCATTCTCTGCACCCTAGTTATGGCTGTAACACCAACTACTGGGGCGGCACAGTGGCACAGTGGTTAGCATTGCAGCCTCACAGCTCCAGGGACCCGGGTTTGATTCCCGGCTTGGGTCACTGGGCGGAATTTGCACGTTTTCCGCGTGGGTTTCCTCCGGTTTCCTCCCACAGTTCAAAGATGTGGGGGTTAGGTGAATTGGCCATGCTAAATTGTCCCTTAGTGTCCTGGGATGCGTAGGTTAGAGGGATTAGCGGGGTAACTATGTGGGGTTATGGGGATAGGGCCTAGGTGGGATTGCTGTCAGTGCACTCGATGGACTGAATGGCCTCCTTCTGCACTGTAGGGTTTCAATGATTATAAGAAATAAACAGCTTCATAAACGACATTCTGCACCCTCTCCTTTCCTCCCCCTTATGTACTCTATGAACGGTATGCTTTGTCTGTATAGTGCGCAAGAAGCACTACTTTTTACTGTATACTAACGCATGACAATAATAAATCCAATCAAAAATCGGCATATCACAGTGCCCACCACCCACCTGACCACCAGCATATCACATGATGTTCGTCAGTGTACCCGCCTTTCCCAGCAGCATACCCCACTGTGCCCACTAACACATACCACAGCGCCTGCTAATATTAGTACAGGACAGCACTGAACAAAAACATTGTGATTTGTCATTACAGAACTGGTAACAATTAAAAAGGCAACATGCATTACTGACAATCTATTGCATTTTTTTTAATTGAAAAAGGGCGAGTGTAAAACTTGCTGAAGTTTAAATTCCATTCCATGGAATCCCAAGAACTCAATATATCGAAATTAAAACGCTGGGAGCACATCCTGAACAGGGCAGCGGTCAGCACTAATTAACAGAGAACCATCAAGCCAATTTTAACTGTCACTCGCAACTTAATAACAGGCCTATCCATCAACATTGCTCCAGGCCTCCCCCACCTACCAGGATACACTGCTCGTTAGACCAACAAGTTAGTTTCAGGGCGAGTCCTTACCGAATGGTATTAATGAACCGGGGACAATGTTGAAGGATGCACAAGTTGTAATATATCTGAAACAACTTAGGTGGAAAATCGTCCTGCCAACAATTCCCGACTGCTGAAACAAACTCCATCTATAGCGACTCTAAGAGAAAGTCCTGTCAGAGGCCAACAGCACTGGGGCAATTGAAGAGAGAGATTTGAACTCTCTGCCTCCTGAGATTCTCCATGATATTTCCAAGGACAATAGAGGAGAGAAAACCAATTGGCCAAGGAATCTTTGGAAAACTGAAAATATGCTAAATAGATCAACCAGGGAGGGGTTGTAGCTTTTTTTAAAAAAAACCTTACCACACATTCCCTTAAACTCATTCAGCGCATCTTCAATCAAGTTGTTCCAGTTTAACTAACAGATTTAAATTACACCTAAATCCCTGAGTCTCGATTCTTACCATTATCCATACCGAACGCTTCAATGTCTTCCCACTACAGGCACATTCAGACCTTACATCGCAGGCATGTGCGTGACTGGGATAAGGGCTGCCAGAGTGGGAAACTTTTACAATGCTGGATGGACAGTAAAGGTGATGTGGAGATGCCGGCGTTGGACTGGGGTGAACACAGTAAGAGTTTTAACAACACCAGGTTAAAGTCCAACAGGTTTATTTGGTAGCAAATGCCACTAGCTTTCGGAGCGCTGCTCCTTCGTCAGAGGAGCTTTCGGAGCGCTGCTCCTCGTCAGAGGAACTTTCAGAGCGCTGCTCCTTCATCAGAGGAACTTTCGGAGCGCTGCTCCTCGTCAGAGGCTACCAAATAAACCTGTTGGACTTTAACCTGGTGTTGTTAAAACTCTTACTGTGGACAGTAAAAGGCCAGCTGTTCCCATTGGTGGCCATCGCTGAAATGACAGGCTTTGCGCAGGAGGGGATTGGTCTCTCAATCCCATCAATTGCCCAATGCTGTTTTATCCTCTCGGCCTGGCTTTTACCGGGGGGACGGGAGTGACCGGATGGGGCAGGGTGTATTCCTTGCATCCCTGACCATAAAACCCACGGGCAACCCCTCCCTCCCCCACCCCAAAACCCAGCCTCCAGTTTAAAGTTTCAATTTAACTATTAGTTTCACAAGTAGGCTTACGTTAACGCTGCAATGAAGTTACTGTGAAAATCCCCTCGTCGCCACACTCCGGTACCTATTCGGGTACACGGAGGGAGAATTTAGCATGGTCACTTCACCTAAGTTGATCTTTCTCTACACCCTAGCTATGACTATTACACTACATTCTGTACTCTCTCATTTCCTTCTCTCAATACAGTATGTTTTGTCCGTATAGCAGACAAGAAACAATACTTTTTAACTGTATAATAATACACGTGACAATAATAAATCAAATCAAATCTAATCAGCACGTTGTTTGGACTATGGGAGGAAACCGCAGGAACGGGGAGAATGTGCAGACTCCACACAGACAGTGACCCAAACCGGGAATCAAACCTGGGTCCCTGGCGCTGTGAGGCAGCAGTGCTAATCACGGTGCCACCTTCATTTATTTAGGCAGACCCCAGTATGGGAATGGGGGGAGAAGGGGATCCTGGGGAGACTTAAAGGGGAGGGGTACAACGTTGGCAGCGATGCCTCCGATGGGCACAGGAGACAGCCCAAAGAGATACCCACTCCTTCTTGCCCAACACCAGCTGTCAGACTGCCCGCCTTTCCTCCACCTTCTGCTACCATACGGGTTATAGCGGCGGAAGCGGAATGGAGCCATGAACTGGCTACTTTGGGACCTCAATGGGTTTAAGAGTGGGTGGGGCTGCCTTACCTGCCCACAATGAAATGGGAGACAGGTCAGGGGCTGGGGGGAGGATGGGCAGGAAAATGAGAGGTGGCCAACTACTTTATTTTACACAATCTGCACCCCACCCCCGCCCCCCAGCTTCAGATAGGCTGTGGGGGTAGAAATCAGCCATGTTTTTTTTTACTCAGAGAGAGTGGTTGGCGTGTGGAATGGACTGCCTGCAGGGATAGTGGAGTCAGACACTTTAGGAACATTTAAGAAGCTATTGGATAGGCACATGGAGTACTTCGGGATGATAGGGAGGAAATAGCTTGATCTG